>NW_013529697.1:2639272-2769626 GCF_000836235.2 Papilio xuthus | reverse complement strand
AAACCTTTCCCGAGACTGCGAAAGGAAACAAAAGCAAACAACACTGTCTGATTGTAACTAATATCTACAATATTTTTCTATTCTCATTATAAAATAAATTAACACTTCAATTTGACGACATAATACACCCATCTATAGGTACCTTTAAAATTTACATTTACTTATATTCAAAAATTATTCTAATAGTATATATGTTTTATGGTATAATGTTTTTATATACATAATTATTTTTGTTAACACTGCAGTTTTAAATATTAAAATCTACTGCCAATATATTTAACTTAAACTTAACAAATATAAAGCTTTACTTCGTAAGTCACGATATATAATTTAAATACATTAAATATGTATGTACATATTTACAATATAGATTTAGACAAATACATGATCGTGAATAAAATTTAATGCATAAATTTAATACTGTTGTTCTACATTTGTGTTTATGCTAATTCAAGAATTACAATAAATTTAATTTAAAAATTACCGTATTTTTTTCTCCAAGATATTTTTGTATAGTACATAAAAAAAAATAATTACAGTAACAGCAGTTAAAGTCAAAAATAAGATAAAAGATTCAAGTAGTATGTTCCAATAAAATACCAATAAATGATGCTAATTAAGACGTCATATTGTCCCCAAGAGCTCAATTAGGAATAAGGTTTTATGTCTTTTCCTAATTTCCTTCTTGTGGATCTTTTCTTAAAGAAAAGTTTAGACAATCAAGTAAATCTTAAGGTAATCGACGAAATTTAAGATCTTTACACGTTGCTTCTAAAAATATTAACATATTTATCGTAAGCGACAAACAACACGTATTTTAATATCATATTAATGCTATAATTTAACAACAAACAACAATGTATTTAAGTCTCCCAGAAGACATCTTTATTATTCACTAAACGTTTAACGTCAACATTTGTAAAATCGTCGTACACCAATCGCGCCACTACTAATTGTCCTCGCATCACTAACTCGTTCGAACTGCTTTCGATCGAGTGAGTCTCATGCCATTGTTTAGACAGTCGTTACTCAGGTGAGTCCTCCTATGTGACAATTCACTTGATACATATAGGTCGCTAGTTCCTCCCCGGTTAATTCATCGTCGACTTCGCGTAAGCTGGAATTTGAAATGCTACGCGGCGATCCGATTGAATCGGATGGCTCGTCGAGGCCGAGGCGGAGTCGCCAGTGCCTGCATTGTCCGTTACCGCTCGGGATCTCGTTTACCACAGCTAGCTCCCGGCCCGTGTAACACTGTAAACAACAACGGACATTCCAAAGATTTTGTTCGTAAATATTTTTCACAGAAAATTCTTTATTGAATATCGCTTACATTATTGCTGGAACTAAAAATTTAATTAACTTGAAATGGAAATTTTCTTTGACATTTAATATTACATATTTTATTGAAACAAAAAAAAACGAAAAGTAAATTGTTTACCTTAAAAAGGTATTGACAAGTATTTCGTAATATTTATTTCGCCCTTATTACAAAGTTACAATTATCATATGTCAAATGTTATCAAAACAATACTTTTCCTTAATAGATGTGTCTAAATTAAGTTACATTTGTCATCCATCAGTGCCAAGGGAACAACACTTTCTACTCGCTAAGGGAAGGTTCGTATATTAAAATAATAATTAATAAGATCAAAACAAGAAAATATTAGTGCTTAGTGCATCTATCAGATATTGTTATTTAAAATTGAACTGAAGAAAGAAGTATAGCCACCACCAGAGTTTAACAAAAACAATTGATCGGACCTGACCTCACCTGCACTCTCTGCGGCGCATCACAGATCTGGGTGATGGCTGTAGAGTGTCGACGGAGGTGTCGCCTGCCAGAGGCACGCTCCGCAGCGCCGGCCATCGCGCGTTGCCTCTGAGAGGCGAGCAGTGCACTATACATTCGACCCATTGGCCTATTCCTGCGCCCACACCATGACGCCAACGTCATCTGGACATAAAATATGAGGGATTATTACATTACTACATACAATTACATTCATCATCATCAGCTCACTATACGTCCCCACCGAGGGTCTCGGAGCCTACCCTAAGTTAAGGGTGATTAGGCCATAGTCAACCACGCTGGCCAAGTGCGGGTTGGTTGACTTCACACATATCTTTGAATTACTTCTCAGATATGTGCAGGTTGCATCACGATGTTTTCCTTCACCGTAAGAACGTCGGATAAATGTACATATGTAAATCGGAAATGGAAAAACACATTGGTACATGGCGGGATTCGAACCCAGGACCTGCAGATTGCAAGTCAAGTGCTTGACCCCTGAGCCACCGACGCTCTTACACAATTACATTATAAAGTAATTAAAAATGCCGTGAGTGAGCGACGGGCCGCGTCCGCGAAAAAATACCTGTCCCAATCACCCTGATGAAGGGCCCCCGATGGGCTCGAAACTAGTCGGTGCCGCCACCGAACGAAAATACATGAGTGTTTTGGCCGTTTTTATATAAGTTTATATTGAATTGAATATTGAAAAACCACTACTTTCTTATCTTAATTTATCAAAGCATTGTAGACAAATTCAAATTTTTATCACCTTTTACATAAAAAAGTATATATTTAACCTTATATAAATAAGGAATTTCGCCTTGAAATATTTAAATTAATTGTTTTGGAATACATAAATCTACATTTATCTGTTGAATGCTTCGAATGACCGTAGCCGCCGTTTAATATGTCATTTTATTGAACATATTACAGTCAAAATATTTTTTCTGCACTACATTCGAAATTCGTAAAAGTTAGGAAATATTAAATTATATATACAAATAGGAACGACATGATCAACGTTTCAGTTTCCAATCGGAATCAAATGACCGGTACCGCCTTCCTTGTTTTAAAATATATTTTCGGTAATACCACTAACGGGTAAATATAAAATTTGACATTGATTCATGTTGAGAAGTGCAGAAAGCTAAAATATTTTTATAAAAAAATCTGTGATTATTATGGTCGAGTACCGACTAATGGCAGATCACTAGTCTTAAAGACAATGAACTATTCTTTAATTAAAAAAATCTCTTCTATTAATATAACAAAAACAAAAAGTCATCAGGAACACTATTAAATAGTATATTATGTAATATATGAGCATCGAGGTCGTCCGGTGTTGAGGGGCCTGCCATGACTTATTTATGCACGAGGCGTCTCCATGATTCTGGTAAACTGAAGCTATTAAGCAGCAAAGTTGAGACTCTAAATTACCTTTTTTATAATTTTATTGGCTTTTTAAAATAAATTCCAAGTGGTAACATTTGCAATTTCTAACCACTACAATAAAATGAATTATTTAACTGGAATTTTAACGTTTTAAAGCCATTATTTTAAATTGTGATAAGTTACCACGCAATTTAGTGTTAAATAATCTTATCATTAAATACAAGTTTTTGAATCTACCTAAAAAAGCATCCGCTAAAAGTAATTTAACTGGTTGCAAAATATGAAAAAAAACTATTAAAATTGTCATGGTCGTACATTGTACAATGTGGCACTCAAACTATTACGTACATTGTGTTTAAAAACGGAATCATCAAAGTACTAGTTTGTATCATTAATGTTATGGTTTAACAATACACCTTTGAACGAAACAAACTATCAAATACGTGTATAAAGCCAAAAACAATCTCAAGTTTTAGATGAGAACTTGTCAGAAACACTTTTAAAACTGTAGGTTCCAATATCAGAATAAATTATTCAAACTTTCGTGACACATTATAATAAACTTATATAAAACGGCTAAACACTCACGTATATTCATCCGGTGAGCGACGGGCCGCGTCCACGAAATAATACCAATCCCATTCACCCTGATAAAGAGCCCCCGATGGGCTCGAAACTAGTTGGTGCCGCCACCAGACGAATATACGTGAGTGTCTATTCGCTTTTATATAACTTTGTCAGAAAATACAGTTTAATTCATTGCTTGTGCTGCTCACTGAAGTAGTATGATGATTAAAAGATGTAAAATATTAAATTCTATAATATTATAATTATATTTTCCTCTCACTAATGAGAAGCAAAATTTAAATTAAAATAATTCATTTCATTAGTTTCATTCCGAAGTTCTGTTTTAAAGCGATTGCGATGAAAAACTTACAATTTAATCTCACATCTGTTCCGTAATTTTATCTTAAAATTGTTGTAATTAAATTAAACAGTCATGAGCCTGTTTAATTTAATTGCTATTATGTTTGCTTTTGTTATAATATAAACAAAGTCGTTTATTTTAATTAAAAATGGAAAATCCAAAGAGGCTAACATACACATAGATTATATTTTAATAACGCCTGCCAAAAAATAGCAGCAAGCGATTAAGCTGACGAAAGCTATATAGATCAATATCTTTTCCACGATAATTAAAAAAATACATTACTTCGACATAACCGAGGAAGTAAAAATACTTTGTCATTATTTCATTCTTCTTGAATTAAAAAAAAAAAACCTTTGTGTACCTGTTTTTAGGTTATTAACTAACAACAACTATATTTAATCTACATAAATATACGAACTAAGAGAGACACTAACTATACAAAATTAAAACAAGTTTATTGTTTGAAAAATTATTTTTTTGATAGTCCATTTATAGAGGAAGACTTTAGGCTATATATAATAAACGGCAGCGACCAATAGTTTTTTTTTTAATTCCGCGCGTACGGAGTCGTGGGCGACAGCTAGTAATATATAAAAAGAACAAAAATATTTTTGCTTACGATGAAATCATTTGCCAAACATTGGTCGGGACAATTTAATGTTCAGTCACTGAACTGGTTTTCTTACACTTGTATTAATTCTTAATATTTTTTTATAACGCATAAAAAACTTAATGTATTCAAGACGGCGATTATATAGTTTTATTAACATTATGTTAGACATAAAAAAAACAATTTTTGTTTTACTGTACCATAAAAAAATATATAGTTAAATATTTTAACCTATTAGTCACACATACGTATAAATGATTATTCGTCATTCACTTATACGTAATTGTTCGTCTTACACATATTACGTTGACTTTTATAAGAATATTATAATTTGGGATTTGGGGAAATCAAGCGCGAAGTGTATTTCCCTTTCCCTTCTTATGAGTTTGTGTAAGCTACATTAAGTTCTCTTCTCGCTCTCTTCATTATGTCGGTAACTCTGATAAAGTATAAATGTTACAGTGGGACCTTAAGTATAATATAAAAAAAATATTTAAAATCTAACTAGTATTATAAATGCGAAAGTTTAGATGGATGGATGTTAAAAGGAATCCCCGACTCTACGGATTTTCTTGAAATTTGGCACAGATGTAGAATACAGTCTAAAAGAATATATAGGCGACTTGATTAAGTTTTTGTTAAATTCCCTGCGGACGGAATCGCAAGCGACAGCTAGTATAGACATAAATATGTTTTTATATGGGTATTAAGGTAATGAAAAGATTACACAAGATTGTTTACGAACTCACAAATCTTACCTTAAACGCGTTCCTAAATTTGTTCGACATAATGTTGTAGAGAATGGGGTTAATCGCAGTTGACAAAAAATACAGCACTCCCGAGAGATAAGTAAGCACAAGATACACCTGTGAATTAAAAAACAAAATTAGACACTAAAAAAATCTGTTCAAAACTTGTTGTACAACATTTTGATTAGAGCTATGAATACTACTATAGACGGACAAACTATTCTGACCCGGTGAGCATAAGTCAAACTAAATTATGACAACAAAGCAGTCAATATCAAAGAATTGTCACAAGATCTTTGTCATATTATAGTTGTTCTGTAACGTTTTTTTCTTTTATATAATTTTCTATTCCTAGATAGGTTTTACATATTTTCTGACAAAACAGCAGCGCCTCTCTAACCGGGTCAAATATCTTTGTCTAACTGTAATATTAAAATTATAACAAAAACAGGACTTGTTTTACGCACCCGGGTTAAAGATGCCAAGTAGGTTTTTTTATAAGTATGACTCAGAGATATCTAGTACTATTACGATCATGATAACAGTTTATTAAAATTTTATATCATGATCCACAACTTCTTACAAATATTATAATTTAAGATTTAATAATGATGGGGAATAAAATTAAAAAAATAATTTACAACACACGAATTAAGCCGACGCAAAGAGGCTTCCATTAAAAAAAACATATCTCGTACATATCATTGCATTAAAAAATATACTAATATAAAATATTTAAATTATAGTTACCAAGAAAAATGTATCACTTGGATGATCCATGCTTTTGCCGTAAATCGCAAGCAATCGTTGTACGTGGAACGGAGCCCAACATATGAAGAAAGATAAGGCAACGGCAACTGTGGACATATCAAAAAAATATTAATAAAATTGAACATATTGTTCTACCTCGCGGACTCCTTGGGGTGAAACAACTAGTAGAGCCTTCGGTTATTTTCACAAATGAAAAAATATTACGTCTGATAAAATATTGAGAACAAATAAAACAACGTAAAAATACCAATTACATTATTTGAACTGTTTTCTTCAAAGCATAAAAATACCCGAAATAATTGATTTAGGGTACGCTCCGAGCCCCTCCGTGGGGACGTATAGTGAGCTGATGATGATAAAAATACGTAGACTCATATGTATAGTCGTTAGGAATATTTCTCTTTTAAATTTTATTAAAGGAAGTTATAAATATAAATTAAAACAATGTGTTATTTAGTAAATTCAAAATATACAATATTTACTTACAATGCTCATACTGTTGACCTTTACTTAATTGGATTCAAAGACGAAGGGTTAATCACACATCAGTATTTAATCTTTTATACTTTTAGGTTTATATTTACTGTAAATAAACTAACAACCATTTATATTATACGAACTAAGCAATTAATTTGAATTCTTCATTTACATTATCTCGTTTCGTTTTAATTAGAGATGGTGAATAGATTTTGACAAATGTGACTTATACAAAATAACTGACTATAAAAAACTCACCTAACATCCTTATAACTCTTCTTTGCGATGTACCGTGACGGTATCTAATGTTGGCACAAAACTTATCACTACCGTTAGCGCTTAGCTTCTTAGTCGGATGCAGAACACGCGACGTACGCAGCTTGACTCCAATGAACACGTACAGTACTGTTATCACTGACATTGGTGCTACGAAGAACACGAAACTCGATATAACAAACACTTCATGAACTCCTTGTCCTTTCACAGTACAAGCACTCATATTCTGACCGTTCTCCACATATGTGACGATACCAAATTGCATGGCCTGCGGTACAGCGGTACATAATGCGCAAATCCATATCGCTATTATAAATCTGACGGCTCTTGATAATTTGGACATCGTATGTGACATGAAAGGTCGGCAAATAGCAATGTATCTCTCCACTGTAAAAGCTGTTATCGTCAATACTGTCGCATTCGCCGATGTCTCCGAAGCGAGGCCTAATGTTATACAGAACACCTCGCCGAGTGGATAAATAAATGGATTCCAGAGTCGATACGATTCTATTGGCAGTCCACAAACTAGTAGGATCAAGTCGGATACCGCTAAACTAAACAAATAAAAGTTTGTAGCTGTATGCATCGATCGATTCCGCGCAATTACAAAACATGTGCTTAAATTCCCGAGGATACCTGCCACGAAAATAATCGCATATATTACTGTTATCGGTACGATTAGGTTTAAAGAATCCGGTTCGGGAAATGCCGAAGTTGTTGACTCGTTCGTCCGGTTCAACATTACAACTTCATCCTCCATTGTTAATAGCCGATTTCGATATCAACAACTACCTGTAAACAAGGAAAAATTTGTTTGACTTAATCAATTTTTATATTAATAACTATGCTAATTCATTAAAATATTAAATTAACACAAATACAGAACGCTCGCTGTAAAATACTTTGTACGCTTTGCTTTAATCTACTATTAAGATGTAAAATAATGACAGCCTTTGATTCATAAAATGTAATTATGTTATGATGCTATATGATGCTTTACAATTCAATAAAATCTTCAAAAATGCGTTATAACAACGACAACATTCTTACTGTATAAATTGTATAAACCTAACTAAAAACCATTCCAAGAAATGTAATAAGCAAAAAACAAGAACCTCTTATAAGTCGGACAATGGAATAAAATAAAATCAAATAATTTAAGATTCAATCTTTTCCTTTTTTCGTAAACAACATAATTTAAGACCGTTCCTAAACAATAATTGCTCATTTCAAAGCTTTATATTCAATATAACATTTTATAAAACAAATGAAACAACTTGGAAACATGGAAGTCTGCTTTTTAACATTTTATTGTAAAGTTGTAGGATTAATCAATTACGTCGAGTATCAAAACAACGTTTGGTAAGATGTTTACGTTTCGTCATGATCATGAAACGACAAAGATAAATGCTCAGTTCACATCCGGCGTGCGTCAATCATTAAATTAAATATAACTTGGATGTTCTAACATATACCATACTACATGTCATCCGCGACTACGTCTGCTCGGATTAAAAAAACCTAATTAGTAGCCTACGTGTGCTACGAGACCACGTTCTATGCCAAATACCAGCAAGACCCATGAAGCCGTTATTAGGATACCTTCAAACAATTATTCATCCATCCATATGTCTCAACAACCCAAATTCCATGTTAACATTTTTAACAAGTTTAGGGTTACTGTTACACTTGTAAAGAAACAAATTACCATCACCGTTTCCTCAAAGATTCAGCATTGCAAATTCCCGGTTGAAATTATCCAAAATATCTAAAAACCTAACCCGCTAGCCCCTGAATCATCTTCCATAAAATAATTTACTAAACAACAACAGTTATTTGTGTAGCTCGTGTACACTAAAATGACTGCAGTATTGTTCTTTTAAATAGAAAATATTACGCTGCATGCCTCAAAATGTTAAGTCTTATTTTCTACGTCCTGTACTAAGTACTTTCTAGTTAAGCTTTAATAGCACTTATTTAGATACTGTACCATATTAATAAAGCTGTCAAATTCAAACAAAATTATTCCTACTCGATGTTTATAATTCCGAGTTTTGCGGGTTAAAACTTACTTTAAGAATATTAGTAGAGATTCAACTCTAAAGCAAAAGTGTTAGTATGGTTATAAAAGTGCAGTGAAGTTCCACAAAACAAAAACGCCTTAGGAGTTCTATCTAGTATACCCCAGAGAACAACAAACAAGAATGTTTTCTAAACTGGAGGTGTAAAGCGAACATTTGTGGGATATAATTTTATTCATAAATAAATTTACTTGGCATATTTAACCAGATGCGAATGTTAACGGAGCTCGTCTTAACGCTTATTTAAATATAAAACGATACGTGAGACATATGTATTAAGAAAATTAACAGCATTAATTTAACAATTTAAGTCAACACAAAACCTTGAAAAATCTACTTCATTTTTGTTATTTAAACAAAGTAATTATAAAATAATCTTAACTGTCTGCCAAAAAACTGGGAAATGAATAATTTTCTATACGTTATTTAATAGAAAAAGATTAAAGGAATTCTCTCTCGGATTAATTGAAACAATCCTTTGTCGCATCTAATGCAAGTAAAAGTCACAACAAATGGATTAATATATAAGAAGATAGATAGACATCACGTCTGCGTTTGATAGTGTACATGAGAATAGCGTCATGCGATAAAGGAAATAAATGATAGTTTCTATGCATACACCTCAAAATACATACACATATGTATGCAGTAATGTCTTGTGGAATACACATTTCATCGATAAAGTGTGGTTAACTTCACCTCATTTTTTAAGCTAGGTCATTTAAAGCATAAAGCAGTCGAAACGCTTTGATTATATTTACAATATTTTTATTTATACAGTAAAAACTAGCTATCGCCTTCGACTCCGTCCGCTCGGAACTACAAAAATTTATTAGGTAGCCTATGTGTTCTTCCCCAAATATTAAAACATCATATTTTAATAATTACTTAATATTTACCAATTTTTACAGGCTAAAACTGGTGCGAATAAAACCCAATAACTTAGATATTATACCAAATATAAATATAATATAAAACATCTCTACAACAACGTTACGTCCTCATTCGATCTAATAAAGAACAATAACAACATTACATCACTATAAATCCTTACGTGTGTCTCATTGTTTCATACGTGAATGGGCTCCAACATAACGAGTGCATTTCCTTTGAAATACTTTACTTAAAAGAAGAAAACATAAAAAATGAACATGCTTCTAGTCTTTTATTTTTATGTCATTTAGATAGCTTAAGGTTATCTTCGTATTGTATTTTTCTGTGGAATGATAAGAGAAAAGATCTATAGATAAAATATAAATTTATACTTAAAACCAGTCTACTATGTCAACTTTACTTATTAATTGTTAGATTAATTATCTGACGTAAGGAATATTGTACTGGTAATTTTTTCCGATACGAAAAGATACATGGAGCTCATTTTATATTAAAAAAATTCAATATCTTCACATTGTCTAAAACTTATTATAGATACTTTCCAAGTTGTTAATAACAATAAGGTTAAAGATCTGTTTACGTATTATTTTATCTTTTTTTTCAATAAAAATGACAGTAACACATGGTTTCGAGTAGAAATGCATCGTCGGAGGAAACCCACAGTACTTGTATATCCCTTGTAATAAAAGGAAAATCACAATTACATTTCCACTCTCTTTAAATCTCCGTTCATATTTCGAGTTGCAGTCCTTTACAATCCTCTACTCTGCGACTTCAAGTGCGCACAAAGCAAACTGATGTCCAAAACATTTCTTCGACTGCAAACATATCAAAAAGTATCTGTCGGGTACATACAGAATATTTTGTTTTAATATCATAGTGAATATATTAAATTCAACATTGTATATTTTGGTAGATATAATTCACTAGCGAACGCACGCGACTACGTCCGCTCAGAATTAAAAAAGTAGCCTGCGTGTTCTTCTAGACTATCGTCAATATCGATGCCTAAATTTAATCGAGATCCATTTAGCCATTCTGGAGATACCTTCTAACATCCACCTATCCATTCATCCATCTAAACATTCGGATTTATAATATTATATTATTGTATTTATGCAAAAGTTTACGTATTGTAGCTCATCAAACAAACAAACAAAAATCCGAATATTATAAATATTTTTTTACAGGGTGTCCGGAAAAGTCGTGTATAGCGAAAGAGCACAGGTGCCTTGTTAGAAAAGATGTTGATATTTAGAATTTCGGGACACCTGTGTAATGAAAAAAGTCAATGAAGAATGTAAATCTCTTATGGATTACAGTCATTTTGAAATAGTATTTCTGCTTTGATTTGATTAAAAAAATCCAGCCTATAAATTTGATTTACTTATTATGATGTGTATAAACTGGTTATCAAAAAATGAGCAGGATTTTATTTTCAGTGCGTCTTATTATTATATTATATATTTCAAATATCAAATGCGTTATTAAAAAGCATTTATTTCATGTTATGTTGCCAATTTATGGAATAAAGAAGACTACAAAGTTTTAGTGAATAAAAAAAAATATATCATTTAACAGCGCTGTAATATAGAAGTTCATTTCTATTTTTCTTAAATACAACATAAATTGATTGATGTTATAGGTACATAATATATAGGAAATGGTTTATGTTGGAAGACAATTCGTAATTAAATATGTTATGTTGGAAAGTGGAGACAGGACTTGTTATTTATGTCATCATAATGTCAATACTTAACACAATTGCGCTTTTGTTATATCTTATCGAATTTACTTCACCTAAGATCGTGTAAAGTTCGGTCTTACTAATATTATAAATGCGAATGTTTAGATGGATGGATAGATGATTTTAAAAAGGTATCTGCAGAACGGCTGCATGGCTCTATTTTTATTTATTTATTTTTTTCTAATTTTATTTCATCTAATTTTCCATAGATGTAGACATAGTCTGGAAAAACAAGTAGGACTACTAATTAAGTTTGTTTTTTAATTCCGCGCGGAGGGAGTCACGAGCGACAGCTAATTCTTTATAAATTAGTATATTTATGAGCAATGAAATAAAATAATTATATATTTATATATGTTTAACGCGCATTGTTTCTCTGTTTTTGAAATAAGTCTAATGACATGTAACCTTGTGGATTTAAATTTGGTTTTGGTTTCGAAAATTCTTCATTCGATTAGTAAATTACGGTCTTATGATAAAATAGAAGCAAAATCGACGAAAATTAACATTAATTTTATACTAATTTTCATATATCTTACTTTATAGCTAATTCAACTGTTTAAATCGAAAAATAGACAAAATTTTATTGAAATGGAAGTGAAAATAGTATCGAAGGTAATCTTCTATTCTGTAAAGGTTAGAAGCGCATTAAATATTTTTTTACCAAACCTACTTTCTTCTAAACCTATCATAAATCTCTGAAACCTTATAATTTTACTCATAAGAAAACAGTACATTTTTATATCCTTTAAATAATACGAATAAAAACGTTTTCCATGATAAGATGTGATACCATAACAGAAGAAGAAAAACGTGTAAACATAATGATAAACATAACCATTACGTTATAAACTTGAAGTAAAACAATAGATATCAGCTAATTATAATCTAATGGTGTGTCTCAATAGACTCAATATATTTTACGACTCTTCTATCTCGTCGGTCGACCAATCAAAGATATACCTGTTTTATTTCATTTTTATTCACATTGTAGCAATAGATACAAATATTACTAGTTTATCCAGTTTTTTTTAAATAGCAAAAATAGTATTTAATGCATGTACCATACGATTTTTAAATGTCTTATTTAAATTACCAATCTCTTAAAAACTTCAATTTTTAGTCTGTTAAAAACAGATATTTTTAACAGACGAACACGCCAGACCATTTTAATATATACCGTAACAATATCATGCTGGAATTTAGAAATAAAATTAGATCTAACGAAATCATGTTTGACAACCCTTAGAGAGATTTACATCGTAAATGTATTAGCTGTTGAATTAATAATGTAGTGTAGATTATAAATAGCATCACATTCTTGATATGAAACTATTTTTTTTTATAGATAAATGGCACATGTTACCTTGAATCTATTTTTACATTCACCTATACTTGTTTAGATAAAGTAGAGAATCTTACTAATATTATAAATGCGAATATTTGGATGGATGTTTGTTTGATTATCTCCAGAACGGCTGAACGGATCACGTCGAACATATTCTACGTCTATGACAAATTTCAGCGTCTTGACTATGGTCATGAAGAACAAACGCTACTAATTCAGTTTTGTTTTTCGTTCCGAAAGGCGACAGCTAGTGATAAAATAAAGAAAATGTCTTTGAGTATTTCATTCGTCGAAATTCACAGATTTGTAAAAATGCAAAGGCTGTTAAGTCGTAAGGTCAGTAGATCAAACCAATTCAAGAAGAAATAAATTCTATATGTAATCGACCGAATGATTCGTTGAGTGATTTGTTCAATAAAGAAATTCACAGGATTTTTATTTGAACCAACTTTATGTTATTTATGTTAGAAATAACGTTTATAATTAAATAAGTCACAATAGAAACTTATAATTGCTTTGTTAATATCATTAAATACCATCATAAATGAAGCAAAATTTTAACCTTTTTTAAGCAACTGTAAATGGTTGAATGTCAATTTGATAAAGTTTATGCGGAGAAGTGCCTTAAGCTACTATAATATTATAATAAAAATTTAAAAAACTTTGATTGCGAGTAACGGTAATAATAATTCAATAAAATAGGCGGACAAATTTTATTTACAATGCCATTTATTTACTACAATATAACTGCTACGCTTAATTTACCTAATGTATTTTAATTGGGTAATCAAGTCTAGGAATAAGCACTTAAATTTCAAAGTATTCTAAAAAAAAGTAAAAATGAACTGTATGAAATCAACAAAACACACTTATTTTATTTAGACAAAAAATAATAGTGAGTATTGGGAAATGGATAAGAGTACGCATAATATAATTTAGTAGTAACAAATACTACAATCGTTATAAAAAAGCGTAAACAGAACGGTTAAAACAAGGTCAATACTTTAAATAAAGAAAAATTTTAGGCTTAACGAATAAATTGGAAAGACAACAGCCTACGTAAAGCCATTTTAGGGTTCAGTATAGTAGCTTAAGGTCATAGGTTCGAATCCATAATTCGTTCAATGTCTTTTATCATGTTACGATAAGATATTTAGAATATAAAACTAACTAATTTTTTTAAGTTATTAAATTTAGGACTTTAAAAAGTAATACTTTTATATTAAAGTCATTTTATTTAAATATTTTTCATGGGTGTATCTATCCTATAATGAAGACCGATAAGTATAAGCGACTGCATTACGGAAATTATAAGGTAATTATAAACATATTTTAATTTAATTATCAGTATCAATAAATAATCATTTATGAAAAAACATAAAATAATGCAAAATATTTCTACGAATAAATCAAAGCTAGTAATCCGTGACCAATTTGATAAAGATTGTTCAAAGATAAGAATAACTCGCTTTGTTGCTCGTGTACTTGAAAAATACAATTGAAAAACAATACATTAATAATTAATATACATACACAAAGTAAAAAGTAAAAATTTTTAAAGAATATTTTTCCAAGGTTAAAATATGTTACCAGACAACACAAAACACGTCTAAAAAAAGGTATTTAATTATTTCCACACTGAATTGTATATAACACTGTCAATTAATTAAGGTCAAATTGCAAGAAGTTACACTGATTTTAATTTTTATGCTTGTAGATTACATTATTCAATTACAAGATTTCAATTAGCATTCCCTTAAGATGACAAATTAAACGCAAATATCATACAATAGTAACATCATTCATTTAAAATATAACTGCATTATTAACTGGTCGCAAACAAATGTCCTTTAATTTGTAATGTTTTATAAAAAAAATCTTGAAACAGATAGTCGAACTTATTTAAAAAATCCATGCAAGAATATAAATCTCTTCTATTCATGGGTCTTCACTACAGCTGTATCACCAACGCATAGTACTCAATCTCTTTTAAAAAAAAACACAGCGATATCAATAGGAATGTTTTGTAAAGATTTTCAGCAACTGAAGGCCCTAGTAACAGTTAAAGTATTATTTCTCGGAGAGATGACGGGACGCGAAGCTAGTATTTAATATTCATAAAAGGTATTTGTATACGTGAACTTTATTAAAATTTTCATGTCACCGATGTAGATGGATGATATTGCATGTAAGAAAATAATATTTCCTATACCTTGCAGTCAGTTCATTAATTAAGCTTCGTTAATAGAATTTATTCATAAGATGCAAAAACATTATGCTAAGTCTACCTTTCATGATCACACATGCAATTTTATTCAAACTCAGCATATAAATATAGAATTTGTCTAGACATATAAATACATTTACTTTGTTAAATCTATATAAATAAAAGAAAGTCGTGTTAGTTACACTATTTATAACTCAAGAACGGCTTCACCGATATGGCTGAAAATTGGTGAGGAGGTAGCTTAGAGCCAGTAGACGGACGTAGGATACTATTTATTCATTTTTTTCCGAATTTATGCCTTGAAGAGCTGCTTTTTATTTAACTTACTAATATTATAAATGCGAACGTTTAGATGGGTGGGTGTTTAAAGATATCTCGAGAACGGCTGAACGGATCTTGATTAAATTTATCATACGTATAGAACATAGTCAGAAAGAACACATAGGCAACACTAATTAAGTTTTTTTATATATCCACGCGGTCGGAGTATAGTGTTACATATTGAAATAAAACATATAAATGTTATTTTTATTATAAAAATAAGAAAATAGATTTAGGAAAGAAACGTTATTAATTTGAAACAATCAGGAATTTCAATTATTTCCGTAATCATGCATGCAAATGCTAAATACCAGATACTATTTTGTTTAAGTTGAAACAGAAATATTCATCTAATAGTCTACTTCGCTAGCATTGACTTCAGCATAGCCACATGAATTCTCCAGCCGAGTGCTGCACACTCGAAATGTAATATAAAAAAAATAATCAAGTGATCATCGTAAGAACTAGTTTAATTTAATATAATTTAATTTGGGATTAGTGATTGTTAATTTAAGTAATGTAGCCAGAATATATTGAGAAACTTGACTTTGTTTGAATGTCACCTTTTACATCTGAATTAGGAAACGAATAAAAGCAAGTTTGGTAAAATATGCACATAATTGACGCGGTTACCGATTCACTTTAAACAATCTCGTTTGATTTTAATTACAATTTGAAGGTTCGGTAAATATAAACAGATTAGGAAGGTCAACAATTAATCTCGAAAATCCTAAAGACTTAATAAACTACGTTGAAATCTATCAAAGATAATGTCACGAACAGTAGAACATCGGAAATATCTTTCGAATTACAATCAATGTATATTTAAAACCCATTATATACATTAATGCCTGGTACACACGTTCAGTAGTAACTGCACAGTTTTACTGTACAGTCAAATTGTACAAATAAAACTTTCTTGTGTAGGTAAAATTTTAAATTACAGTGCTCAATTTCGCTTTCAGACGTATCATTTACCTTTACAGTTCGATTGTTCAGTTAAAACTGTGCAGTTAAAATTAAAGGTGTGTATTGAGTAAAATTATTTAAACCGTTTTGAAAGCTTTATCTATTATGAAAGATATAAAATTTGATTCAAAATCAAAGACCGTGAATTTTAAGCCCAGATAATGCATTTAAATATTGTTGTTATCTCTGTTTTGTCAAAGATAATGACTGGGATGACGATATATACTCAATACAACATGTATTGAGTGATTTTAGTATCAGAAACCATAACCGTTGGTTTTTGAATTAATATTGCAAATTATTAGCATTGCCCTTGGACTTCCTAAATCAAGGGGCTTCTACGATTCCGACCGTTCATAAAACCTAGTTTAAAACTGTAAAATATTGGTAACTAATTGATTTATTTCAATAATCATTATAATTAGACATGTTTGATCAGAGGAGCACACAAATATAATAAAAATATTACATAATATGTAAAATCGTAGAATTTTAATTTGAAACGAATGTATATTTAATTATTTAAAAATCGGTTGAATATTTTAATGACTAAACGAAATAATCGATCTATACTATACGAAATATTTTTTTCTCACGGAAAAACGTTTATAAATGGAGATTTAATTTATCCATAATAAAATAAAATCATAAAAATGTATACATACCGTTTAAAGAACATCCAAAAAGAAAAACAAATACCACAATCAGAATAACGTATCGAAACAAATATTTCAGAAATTCACTGCACACAATAACACATTAATGTAACTTTTTACGGTCATACTTCGCGTTTATCGTATGCAATACAAATGGTGAGGTTTGTCGCTGAACGGCCCGGTACGATAATATCGTGACGCTGCCGATTCACTACTGAAATCGAGCAGCGGAAGCCTACGCCGTCCTCAGTCACACCGCTCCTCGCAGCGGTCAATGTCAACGTCTACATATACACCGCGGTATTATAACAACCTGTGTGATTTTATTATTTAGATATATTGCTAAGAAAATAAAAAAAATAAAACACTTTTTTATTTTTTAACAATTTTTATGGTATAAATAATTCATCACCAGCTCTTTTCCTTATGGATCGTCAGCACATTATGTGCTATTCTTCCATACATCTGAGCCGTCCTATTCCCTTTCCATAGCCATATACTCTTTCATACAAACCATGCATACTTTCTTCAGTCTAACTCTATCTTTGTAGCAATCCATGTTCAATCTCACTACTTTCTTGTTTATGTGAGCATAATTTCTCTGCGTAGTATGTCCGTACCATGCTAACGTTTTTTTTTAATTTTATCATCATTGGTGCTACTTTCAATCTATTATGAATATACTCACTCAATATGCTTCTTTAGCGGTACAAATAATTACCGCAATTTCTAAAGCTAAGCTAAGTAATATTATTAAAATATAAAGAACATAAAGGTTTAAGTATAAAACATGGAGCTAAAAAATAAAATATACCACGTACGTATATAGAAGTAGACACAACAACGCAAACAATATTTTCTTCAATATTAATCATATGTGTAGCGTTTTTCCCTTACCTACGTGATAGCTTTTTGTCTTTCGTGTAACAAAATTGGAAACGTGATATTTCAATCTTGTTTGACTGCCATGCAATATTTTACAATTAGTATATCAACTTTACAATACAATGGTACTAATAAACAAACATTTCAAGTTTTAAACGCAAGAAAAAAACTACGTTATATAGATATTCTGGTATCGATTGGAGCGTTCATATTTATTGTTCAAAGCTACCGGCCACTTGATCTACCTTGATATATGAGAAAATAAGTCTAGAAAGGGTCTAAAAGAGACCCTTAATGTTTAGAAAAATCCAATACTTTCTGCAATTTGCGTCAGACACAATTGTTTTTTTACTAGCATTATCGCTAATTATTTATTAAAAATCCTTCGAAAAAAGAAAGACTTTACTTTTATGGTCACAAATCAATAGTAAATTTGCGACTTCATCAGCTTGGAATAAAAAATAGCCTATGGTACTTCGGCATACACAATCTCCCTTCTATTAAACGTCCCGTCAAAGTCGGCCTTACCGTTGCTGAGGTTAACTTCTACTAACGCGGACTTGCGAATAAACAGACTGACAAAAACAATTTTTTCCTTAGAAGAAAAATAAATATACATAAAATCACGTGCATAAAATATTTATGTTTCTGACAGACATGAAACTTTTTAACTGTATAGATTTTCGCGTCCAAATGTAAATATTTGCGGTAGAAATTTATCCTTACCTTAACAATTATTGCTGTTCACTGTAAAAAAACAATGTTATTCTACAAATTCAATTTCCACGTTATTAAATGAATATTGTTGGGTCAAACCATTTTTTTTCGTGTTACAGGGCGGTCGATTCAATTAAGATGCTCAGGGCATTTTAAGGTCGATCACGCTTTTAACAAGATTACTGGAATGTCATCGGAAAATATTAATTGAATTTAAGAAAAAAAGTTATTCCAGTTAGTCCTGTTATGGCATCAATTCATTTTAATTAATTTATTTATACTACAGCACTTACTGCATAGAGTATACTCCGAACTCTCCGATGTAGTAGGTCACCCCTAACGTAGGTTAGGCTTCGAGCCTCTGAGTGGGACGTATAGTGAGCTGGTGATGATGATGACACTCACTTGTGAATTTTTTTACAATATTGAAACACTTTTAAACTTTTTGATACATAATAAGAAAGTTCAAATATTTAAACACATTGATTTATGTACCTGCACTAATGTATTATGCAGATGTATATAACTTGAAGCTTGAAAATTATTTGAATAAAAAGAATCGTTCGCTTGAGATTTTTTACACGTCCTTATGAAAATATAACTTGAAATATGTCGCATTTTTATCATAAAATATGTACATGCACGCCATGTTCTTTTCAAGTATTTCTTGGTCAGTGCCAAACTTCAAATGTTAGAGTACAGCTTGAATAAAAACAGATTTATCGTTTTTTTTAATGTAAATAATTTTCGTTGGGACTATTTTAAGGAAAATCTTATAATAGTCCTTGGATGATTAGTTCAATATTTTAGCCAGAATTTAGAAATTTAGAAAAGGCCAATTAACTGTAGAAATAAGAATGAACTACATCCAACCGTGGACTTGGAGATGTATCAATCGTATAAAACTAAAAGTGCATTACCCAATCCAAATTAAAATCTCAAAAAAAGTTTCCTTTTTATTAAAACTTATAAATTACAAAGTAAATAAATTGCTCAACTGATAACTCAATAAAATTGATAATATTTTTTTAGACAAAAACTTGTAGAACAAATTAGTAAATAAAATGCATGATAAAATTTTAATACAAATCTGGCCTTGATATTAAATAAGTGCAAAGTTATTTTAATTTATTCTTTTCTTAATGTTTTCTGATAAAAAACATATGTAATTAAATACGAATATCATTTCAAAAATCATAAATTTATTTTAGAAAATCAGACTTTTTTTGTTTTAAATGTATGTCATAGATTCTGTGTAACATAGCATCGGTCATTAACCAGTAGATACATTTTTGTAAAAATGAGAAAAAAGCAATATTCAAGTGTTTCGCATTTAATCAATTAATATCTAAATATTTTGGAGCACAACACATTTTGCAATAAGCGAGCATCTTCATCTATAGTGCTCTAAAACTGTATTGAAAAAAAATCATTGTTTTCAGACAAACTGCGACTATATGGTTATCACAGAAAACGTTACCTATTATAGGATTATAATAGGTAATTATATAATAGTAATTATCTCATCAACTTATTAACATATTTTAACTTAAATTTTAAATATTTAAAAGCTAGTCTCGACAAAAATGAAATTATCTAAAGTATTCCTTCTTCCAATAATCTATAAATCTAAATGAGTCCATTTCATTAGCACTTAGAACTTGAATTCAAGCTTTTATCTTTCCATTTTTATCTTTCATCGTCTGATTACTGCCATCACTGAGACACAAAAGGTATGGATAGTTTATTGAGGCGATATTAAGGTGTCAATGGATTTAGGCATTGTCATATTTAGGAATAACGAAACTTTATGTTATCATAACTTTATCAATTTTTTCCTACATGTTCCTGGCAAAAAACATCTATATCGTTGCCGCTTTTCAAGACAATTTTTTTTATTTCATCGAGGTGTTGTAGAAACATTTGTTAAAACATTTCTATCCATTTTTCGCATTTATGTATATATCATTTATCTATATTATTGGACCATCAGCGAGTTAGTGATAATTTAAATTTAATGTTAATCGACCAAACTTTTAAAATAAAAAGTGAATTTTTATTTTAAATAGTTTCGTTTTTAACTCAGTGGAGTTTATCATTCAAACGATTTTTATCTCTATTCACCCCTTATCTCATCTAAAGTCTTATAGAACCGACAAAAGTAACGAAGGAATTTATGTAACGGTCTAAGTGAAAGACGGTAATTACTTTGGCGACAGCTTAAAGTTATGTTTATGAAAGTATAAGAACAGCCATACATCTAACTTCTTGAATTAATTACTTTGGATTTAATGCGACATACTCTTATTTATTTGACTAGGGTTATGGAAATTCAATCTTCAAGAATTAAAATTAAACTCTCTTTGGATTTAAGTCATTATACATCAATGTTTGAAAAACTTACAAAGAAGTCAATCTTTTCTTGGGTAATAAAATATTTCAAATGTAAAAGAGCTTATAAATTTGTAAATGTAACAAATTCGTTAGCCTGGGAAACTCTGATAAATGTTAAATAATTCGGATCCGTAATTAATTTCCACTTTAAAAGTCACCGTATATTTGATCACGGCTATATATCTACTAATACGAATTAAGGATGGAAACGTACCAAATTCTACTAAAAGAATTTCTTCATAGATGTTTAAGACTTAAAAGTAAATCAATGAAAATATTTTTAATTTCTTTATAGCCTGTCAAAACTTTGTCTTGTCTATGTTGTCTTACTTTAAGGGTGTTGTTAAAAACCGATGAATATTTTAAACAATATCTTTCCTAGGAATTCTTAATTCGCTACATGTCATTAAACCTATCGTAATTCCATTGTCATATTACGTAACGTCTTGAAAAAGCCATTAAGATTCATATAGGTAAGATAATAACTTCACTGATAGTTTATATAACCTCAGTTATATGTAACATAATGCAATAAAAGTACCATAAAGTTTAAACAAGAAATCTATTTAAAACCATTGTTAAGGACCTCGTTTACGAGCATTTCACTTACTGAGAGAATAAAGACAATTAACGTGCCTGTACTATTTTACTGATAATCTTGCCGGAAAAATTATAACATAGCATATACTATGACTAATAATATATGCTTGGTTGACGATATGTTACCGCGTACTGCGTTGTACCAAATAAAATGAGAAATATCCTCAGCCATAACTTTTACGCGGTTGTTGAAGAATTAAATAAGCTTTCAACACCAGTGCGCTGCAGTGCAGTTATGTTATTTGAGGAAAAGTCAAAAATAAACAGAATATATAAAAGTATTCTTAAATCTGGACAGCTAAGAACTCTTAAAATATAGGCTTTACTTAGAATTTAAGAACATGCTAAATAAGGAGAATAACTTGCTACATATTTAAAAAGAAGAAAAAACAAAAATCCAATCCTCTTCACCTACTTCTCGAAGAAATTCTATGTATAAAATAAATAAAAAAAATGTAATATATTTCATGTAAGATAAAGCCTGTTATTAATGTGAAAAAAAATGTATGTGTTACCAAAATAAATTTGGATATTTTATAGTTTTTATTTAAGTATTGAAAATAATTAACATATAACAATGATTATCTAATCTCATGCCTTATTTATGTTAAGTTTAAATGTGAATATATAAATTTATATCAATTACACATATTAGGATAGCTAAGATTTCCTTGATATCTTGTATACAAAAAACATTATGAATAAAGGAATGGAAATTTACTTTAATTACAGAATCTTAATATAATAAATACTTATAAATAAAAATAATTTGATATCAGCCGTATCATTCATTTTTTGGATTAGAAAATATAATAATTACCACGATTTATTCAAAACAAAACGTGTATCTCATGGTATTATTTTTATACCTCTGACAACAGTAAAAAAGACACATAAAAAAATTTAAGCCATAAGTTACTATATATCATATTTAAAACTAATTTTGTATGCGAAAAAAACAAGACAAATCTGCCTCCTATATTGTTGCTCAGTCCTCTGTATCCTCGCTATCGTTGACAAAATCATTAGCATATTTTGAATATAAAAGAGATTTATAGAACACTAGGAAAGATTATGATCGCATCCACCTTCCCGGTAAAGTTTTACAAAATCGCAAATCATTGCACATTCCCGGAGCAAATGCGGTTTACATACGAACAAAAATTAAAAAAAAATGTTTTTTTTTTAGTAAAGCAAGTACATCATCATTAAAAATCAAATATCTAAAGATATTTTTAAATACGAAACAATTATAGAGTACAATGATTTGGGGTAGGTTAACAAACTTCTTCTTCGCATACTTCATTACTGAAGGTCGTGCTCGTTTTGTTATGCCTTTACGGATGCGTCGACCAGCAGCCTCCGCGCCGTCATGTCTTCGGCTTGTGTCGACAGGTTTGTATTAAAAGTTGTTTAAAGGTGGAACCAAAAAAATGAACTCAATATATCGCGGGTTTCTGAGACCAAACTACCTGTTTAAAACATATTAGCTATATTTTGTCAAAGATACTGACAGAGATGACGATATGTTTTATACACAAATTTAAGTACCAGAACCCAACGGTTATTCCGCCCTCGTTGCGACCTGAGGTGGGTCTTGGCCTTCGACGAATCTCTGGATTGGGGAAAGACCTAACAAGTGATAGGCTTTGTCTATTTTATTTATTTAGCTTTATATATATCTATACAATTAGTTAAAGTTATATTTACAAATTAATTTATTTATTATAATGCTTGCATGGATCCCTAACGGGTAAAAGCCTCCTTCAGCCTTGTTCAGCGTATCCTATCCTTCACCACGTTCTGCCATCCTGCACTCGCCACTGCCTCGATCTCGTCTGACCATTATTATTATCAAAATATTGATATTGGTTATTTATCTGATTCCTGGCAATACAATAAATAATAAATTTTCCAATATGGCGATCTCTTATCAAAATATCACGTAAATAAGAATGAATACAAAACAAATTAGCATAACTTGTACCTGTAAGAATACAGTTCATTAAGAGCATACGATGTAAACCGACTGGGTTCAATGTTATCATTATAATCACTTGTTTTTCTCGATACAACACGAGGCAATTTAGATCTTTATTTGTATTTTTCTTGTGCGACAATCAACTGAATGTTTACCACGAAAATTTTGTGAACAGGGACATAACATTTCTTTTTACGAAAACATACTAATTTTAAATCATCGCTACTTTATGTTATTAAAATTTTATAAGAAAAATGACTATGAATATACATGTTGTTCTCAATAAGTTTCAGGACCGTTTCCATTGTTGAAATTATTTCCGAAAGACATACCTACCTATTTAATATCACATACATATAATTGAAGTTTTTGACTTAGCAAAGTTTTAATCCTATTTGTTGGAATGGTAAAAGCATGACTAAATTGTCCTTCAGATTATTCCACGGACTTCTAATAAACATAAATTCTCCAAATGAAACGATATTCGAGGCACCGGGCATACGGGGGTCAACAACATGGGGTCAAGAAACTTTATTGTGATCACAAATTTTGCTCTTCCCACAAATACGGCTAATTTACAACGGAATATCATAACGTAGCTTTGTTCGTTTAATTAGTTTCTTTCGGAACGTTTACAAAGGAAAAGATTATTTCAATTTCATTTAACAAGATATTTGATGCAACAAATATCATATATATTCTTAGGGTCCTTCAAGAAGCGAGCTTATCACCATCTAAAAAGCCGGCAACGCATCTGCGGTTCCTCTAGTATTGCTGATGTTCATGGGCGTCGTTGAACACCTTCGTGTTCCCGCTGCTCGTTTGCCCTCTTCTGTTATAAAAAAAATTACATCAAAGCTCCTTACGCATGCAACTAAACTTTAAATTAGTTCTTATTAACATGACTTGTATGTGCAAATCTTATCTTACTAATGTTATCTTACTTCTTACTAATATTATAAATGCAAATGTTTAGATGGATGGATGCATATTTGTTTGTAGTACCCCGTAACAGCTCAATAGATCTCGCTGAATTTGGCATAGGTGTAAAACATAGTCTAGAAGAATACATAGGCTACTCATTAAGTTTGTTTTTAGTTCCGCGCGGACGGAGTCGAGAGCCATACCTAATGATTACATAGTTTAAACTTTCAATTGGTATAAGATATTATTCGTATGAATCACATTAAGAGCCAGTATTTTTTTAAATTATAATTATGTGGCTTAGTTTTGTCTATTACTTCTTTGTCTGTCCGAAAAAAAATAAGTAGAGTTCTTTACAAGGTCATTACGAAATTGAATTATTCAATTAAATAACATAATTCAAAAGTTACTACAAGTAAGGACGGCTTAAGATATTCATGAACTAAGTAAGAACAAACATAGGAAAGACTGTTTTAAAAGAAAACTTTATCTCAATTCGCCTCAGTAGTTTCTACAGTAGTTCCAGCTTTCTTAAGTTTTATAGCGGCTTAGTTTTATTACTTACTGCATTTTTACTGACTCGGATTATTCCTTGCAACTACGTTTAAGGCAATCCTTTTAAATTATTGTTTATTGCAGTTAAAAGTGACAAAAGAATTTTCGCATTTTTCGTGGAAGATTACAATCCCATGTTTAAAACCACATCGAAATATTAATCCGTCTACATTCGTGAATCTCATCGGTTTATTGTGTAACTTTGACTCTTACCTCACTTCGTTAAAAATAAAAAAAATGTGACGTCACCAAAATAATATTTATTGCTACTTGTTTTATATGTATAGCTTGGCATTATCAATAGCAGTTGGCGCGGAATTTGAAAAATCTAATAATGAATATAGCTCATGTCGCCCGGAAATAATGTAGCTTACCAACATTGAAAAATTTTTATGTAGTATCTGAGCCTATCATTGTTGTGCATAAAAAAACTATGCAATATATAAACAACATTGAACATATTTAAAATATAAGAAGAATAATATGGTATGTTTGCTCTTAACGTAAACTATTAGACTCCATGAGTTTTATTTAATGTTCAATAACCTTTGCGACAAAATTTAATATTTTGTTAAAAGAAGAAAGAAAGTTTTTATTTAAGTAAATACTTACATATAAATGTATGTGAATTTGAATTGCAAATGTAAACTATTAATAATTCAAGTTTACGTAAAAATATCAAACTAAGTAAGTAAGTCATGTTAACATCGAAATGTATAAATAAAATAAAACGGGATCACATACGTAACAAGCATCAATCGTTTGCCTGAACGATCTGGATAATTGGGTATTGCTTTTCGTCCGTAAACTATAATACCTTTTTATAAAAGAAAAAACTATCACATAGAATGCCTCTGTTCTCTATTAAAAATCTCCAATCTTACTAATATTATAAATGCAAATGTTTAGAAGGATGGTTGGATGTTTCAAGGTATCTCCGGAACGGCTTAACGGATCTTGATGAAATTTACCTTTGACATAGAACATGGTCTGGAAGAACACATAGGCTACTTGTTAAGTTTTTTTGTTTTTAATTTCGCGCGGACGGCGTCGCGGGTTACAGCTAGACTACAAATAAATTTAAAAATGACATTAACCTCAAATATTTAGGAAATCTTGATACGTTTTTATATATTAGATTACACTTGATAACAATTTATTAGCTCTATATTCTGCGTCAGTGATATTAAAATTCCAAACTAGTAGCATAACTGGTTTATTTATCCGCATTTCACATATCAATAATTTCGGACTAAAACCATGCACGTAATTGCTTACCACAGCTTATCTTCTCGCTGTGGTCATTAAAATACAGAATTTAATAATAGTGTAATGTTTTTTTATAAATTTTTACTACTACCGCATCTGAGCTTCACTAATTTATAACCTAGGTGCAGCAACCCAAGGTAGGCCTCATAATTTGATAAATCAACGTTCATAAATGTACGTAAAAATAATCAAATTAATATTTGTACGCTACAATTCTTGAATCTCAACATTAAGCTAAAGTTTTGTATGAGAACGTAGAGTCAACTTAACAACACTTAATCCCTGATCTGTTAAATGGTGCATTTGAACTTTAATGGAGTTGTTTAACTTTTATTTCCATTTCGGGTTTTCTGCGATATTTGATGTTATGGATTACGACGGTATTTAAGACTTTAAAGTTATTTTCAATTTGACGCTGGACGTCGGGTTGAGCTAAGGAAGAAGAAAGATGAGGAAATATTTGATTGTTTGTTTGCATTGAATGCATGTTTCGAAACTAATAAACCGTCTTTCCCAAAGTGGGCGATAACGCCCCCTTGTGGGCGCTGCAGGTTTCAAATTGCGGGTTATAGTAAAAGTTTCGTTTAGCATTCTTTGTTAATATACATATATAGGTCACAATAATTAATTAATTTAATTTGAAGTTATGGTGGTTTTTAAATATGTGAAAATATGGGGGGCGCTAAAAAAATATTTATTCTCAAAGTGGGCAGTAGACAAAATAAGTTGGAGAACCACTGAGCTACACTAACCTCAGGTGACATTGGCTACATTAATGACAAGATTTCTTTTAATAACGCGCAAACAAAGTCACTGGCAACTGCTATAATAAATAAACTACAACGGTAAACAATTCTTATTTATTTGAAAACAAAGATAAACCGGTGAATAATTGTTATTATTACGTTGATTACAAATAAATAAAAACATTAATGGAAATAATATTACGAAAGACTACATTTCCTACTTCATCTTAACATCTGATATAATTTTTCTAATCGCTGTAGAAACCACAGAGCTGAGAGCAATAACGTTAATTAAAAACGTTGCACAATCACTTTCTTGGGTAATGCTTGACTTTCAGTTTATTCTACTAACAGTACTCAGAACTAACTGCTAGTACTTCAGTAAGATTTTTATTGCTTCAAAGCAACCTATTTACTAGGCTACGCGATGTGAGATATACTATGACAACAATTTTGTTACTAACCAAAGGAACTCATGAGCAAGTCCTCTAAAACTCATGTTGCGGAATCAAATGTTGCTCGCATTATTTTAGACTAGATACCTAGACTAGATTTTCATAGTTCTTTAAGAAAAAAAAACACAATTAATGAAAATCGGTGACGTTTCTAATTCAAGTTAATTTGTTGTGAGTATAATCTTAATTCGATTCTGTATCTCCTTTTGTATATAAAAAGACTGGCGTGTTATAACAATTGAGATGATGCAAGCTAATAGACGGATCACTTCATCAGAAATAAATTTCCACAAACCTTTTAATTTGATGGACACTTAAGGTACTAAATGTTGAGTCTTTCTTAACGTGTCTAGAAACTGTTACATTCAAACGCTAAAAGTTTGAACTTATTGGCCTTAATCTCAACGTATAAATTCGAGAAATTGGTATCATTTAACCTGATGAAATAAAAAAAAAATTAGCGTAAATTATTTCCCAGCCTGAACGATTTTGTACAAGAAAGTCAATTCTACAATAAATGTTTTGACCTACTGCCATTTCAAACAAAAATGCTTGCAGCTAGTTGGACTTATTGGTATTAAAATTAATAACTATCAAGTTAAGGCTTCTAATCCTTAACTACAATAGGACTTTAGTAAGTGATCGGCTTATACCCTTTATTCATTTAAAAATTAAAAACTGACCGAGTCTGAAACGTTTTTATTCTCATTCTTATTAACTTGCTAGCTGTCGCCCCAGACTCCGTCCGCGCCGAATTAAAAAAAACCTTATAAGTTGCCTATGTGTTCTTCCAGACTATGTTCTACATCTATGTAAAATTTCAGCGAGATCTGTTAAGCTGTTTTAGAGACAAACATTGATCCATCTAAACATTCGCATTTATAATATCAGTAAAGTTATTGAACATATCACATGAAAACACTGTTTAAAATTCGAAGTGAGTTTTATTATGATTTATTGAAAACAATTTCGAGTAATCCGGATATCACACATTTTACTCGACTTATTTATTGATATAAATATACTTTAAGAACCAGTAAGACCACTTTATCATAACTTTTATATGTTCATTTAAATAAACATTGAATTATATTTTATATATCGACCATAAAATCTCAAGAAATATGTTTTAACTTTTGTAAATCCAATTATGTTGAGTTTCTTATTAATAATTGGAAAATATTGTGATGAATTAAAATTTTATTAATAGAAAAAATATATATATTTTTACTTACTCCGCTGGCACAGCGACCCAAAGTGGGTCTTGGCCTCCGACACATAAGGTCGCCAAAGTCGCCTGTTCAGCGCCGTCTCCTGCCAGTCCATCGCTTGTAGCTCCTGCAGATCCAGCCATCGTCTGATTTTTGTTATTTGTAATTGTAAATTTCATTATGAAAATTATTTCTTAAATTCAAGTTTTTTCAAATGAATTTAGCGGGTGCATGAATAATTGCACTGGAGACGCATGGATAGTCTTGCACCGCCGGAGTGGCCAAATCTCCCAAGAAGCCGTTAAGCTGTTGTAGGATCATAACACTCTCAAAAGCTTCGGTTTATCATCGAAGATACAACCAATCTTCACTGTGATGTTATTGGTGTCCGTGCCATTGACAACACTCCTTTATTTCACATTTCAACGATGCTTGGATCATATACATTTATTTACATATGTATGTACATTTCATCGAAACCATCTTGAAGTACAAAATTTAATTCGTAGTAAACTTGTTTTGTTTTTAATTAATGACAAATTAAACATTACTACTCAAAGCAATTAAGTATATATCTATCATTAGGTCACGTTTTTAAATCATTTTGGTTGACGTCCCGCTGCCGAAATGTAATTTGCAATTATAATTAGGTGGGACACTGTTACGTACAACATACGTAATAACCTGTAATAGTAATTAATGGGTTAACGTCAACGGATTTTTCCCAAGTTACGCGTTTTGATGATTAGGATCAAACTTTAGTGTAACTTACTAACATTTGAATTTTAGACCATAATAACCTACAACCTTCAAACTCAAACAACGTAGATAGCATTTAATAAGGAGATAGAAAATATGTTTTATATAAATATATTTTCATTAGTATTTATTGAATATTAGTTGAAATTTCTATAAGGAAACGCAACTACTTACTTTTGCTTGGTTTCTTCGTTAAACTTTGCTTCATAAGTTCTGGAAATTAACTAAAGTTTACGATTGCTTTTCACTATATATGTTACTGTAAAATGTAGAACTCTCGTCAATCCTACCGGTAAAATCAAAACTTATCTAAAAAATGGTAAATGTTCCATAAGTTATTTTTTTAGAGCATTCAACACTATTTAAGTACTTGAAAAATGTCATCATTTAGGTATTTCCAAAACACAGTAAAGGTAGATTAATATTATGTCTTTAAGATAAGTTATTTATTAATAAGATTTAGATGCTAATTTATGATAAAAAAATATTGATTCGGTAAGATATGTTCTTAATTAAGTTTTCCTTTTGAGGAAATAATATATTAATCGTATATTAAAGAAGAAGACAACGTAAAAGACATGTCATTTTTTTATGTATATAATAGTAGGTAAAACAATGGTAGTCATAGATAGTAGAGAGTAGTAATAGATTTGCAGCATAATCTTATGAATACTGTTAACGTGAAAGTTTGGATGAAAGTTGGAAATATGTGTTAACAGATAAATCCTACGGCTAAACAAACTTGAATAAAATTATACATAGATAGTACTGTCTGGAACTTAACTCCGCTCGAGAAAAACTCACGGAATAAAGTAACAAATTGGTCGGCTTTAGTGGACAATAATATTGTTTGGCCAGCGTGGTTGACTATGGCCTAGTCACCCCTTACTTAGGGTAGGCTCTGAGCCTCTCGGTGGGGACGTATAGTGAGCTGATAATGAATATTGTTTGAGTACAAAAAATAATTTTACGTAACCCTTAATGTAAAAAGTCAATAGTTTCAATAAATTTTGTTTCAATCACATTTTGCACCAACTTCTAAGGAATACAATAAATTCATATACACGCAAGTACACAACACACAAATATTAAACAACATAAGGGCACCATCGCACTTTTGTTTTTTTTTTTTAAATTTAAACACAGCGATGCATAAGCAAAAGTTTTGATGTATGTATTTATGGTCAATTCAAGGACATACTTTGTTAATAACCCCAAATTTTTTAGATGGCAAAGACCCGTGTAAGTAAAAATCAACGAACAGCAAAAAATATTTAATTTGATTTCAAATTAGATGTCTGTAACCTTATCGTTAATATGATTTTGTTAGCGATATATGTGCAACAGGTTTTAAACGATAAAAAAATATTGCTCTCAAGTATTCGTTCTTAAATGGTGTAAACAAAGTTAGGGAAATCAAGCTTAGCTAACAGGTGACTTGTTTGTCACTTTATACCATACTAGCGGTCGTCCGCGACTCCGTCCGTAAAGAAATTAAATTAGTAGCCTCTTATTCCGGACTATGTTCTATATGTAAGGGAAGTTCCAATGAAATCCGTTCAGCCGTTCTGGAGATACCTTCAAACAAACATCTATCTAAAAATTCACATTTATAATATTACCAAGAATTAAGATTAAAAAATTACCAGCTGTTGTATTTCGATATTCAATGAATATTATTTTCACGTTACACTGAGCGCAATGGTGGGAAATTTGCCTGAGAATAAATTTAAATTGCACGATATTTGTTGAACCAAAATGCTTGCATGAATTAAAATATTTGCTCGTTATTTTACATACAGATATTTACAAAATTATCAATTTTACTGTTGGATTGTTACGAACGTTATATCCCAACGATAGGTATATAGATATTTCAATATTACCATCATCATCAAGAGCCTACTAATATTATAAATACAAATGTTTGGATAGATGGATGCATGTTTGTTTAAAAGTACCTCAAGAACGGCTATATAATCTCGCAGACATCTAAATTTCGAAGCTATATCGTTTTAGTATAGTATAGTAGTATAAGATTTCAACAACAATGATATTTAATAGTATTATGGATATGCTAAATTCCCTTAAGAATATTTATATTACATATTCACATTAATTTAAATACCTTTGATAAAAACTAATTAAAACATAAATAATATTCCGCTTTTAAATTAGCGTCAATTTGTCCAAATTACCTGAATTATAGACATGCCTACCAACTCAAAATTTACGGCAAATTAATTCAAATTAAACACGATTCGTAAAAATGATACATGGATATATTTTTATAACGTTTAATAAACTATAAAACAAATAAAGTTACCAAATACTTGTGTTTTAGTATAAGGTTTCACCGAACTTAATAACGCTTCTGTAGATACTTCTGCATCAAAAATATTAACACTAATTATATACCTAATATAGACAAAGTAAAAGACAAGACATATTATAAAGTATCATCACACAAAGTATAACTCTTTTCAAATATGTAACTTGGCGACCTTAGGTCGTGCGCGTGTTGCGCAGTGGCCACTCCCTGCATCCCGCTACGCCCCACTACACCTAAAATTGTATTCTGCGCAGCGATTCGCACGAAGTTAAGAGCCGCCAAGTTATTTGAAAAGAGTTATAGCTAGAAGGTTAGAAATACCCATATAACATTTTCCAGCGGAAAACTTCATGTTTTAAATTGAGAATCAACCAAGAAAACTGGATTATGGTTCCTCGGGCCGTTACCTCGTCTGATGATACTACGAATAAGGTATATTTTATGTGCCCGAGGAAAATTTACGAGCAATATATGACGCTTAGTTGCCAACAATTCAAGTAAGGTGAAGACATAATTGAACACTTATCGCAACGGAATAAGGTTCAAAATAAATTGTTTAGCGTATGGAAAGATGACGGAACTAAATAGCCGCTAACAGTTCGATCTTGAAAAATCTTTATTTCCTTAAGTGACTTTACCGTCTTTAAACATTTAAACAACTGGTTTATTTGTTGAAGTGATAACAAAAGTATAACTAGAACAAAGGATAATACTAATTGCGAAAGATTCCATCTCTCAAGTCATGTTTCAAAACCGGGTGTGTGCGTCATCACGGGTGTTTCCCGTTGGGCCGATCAACCTACGATTTTGGTAGGCCGATTGCTCCACTGGACCGGATCGAAACACTTTGGTAGTTTAAGATTGATTCTTAGGCTGTATTTTGAATTCATAGAATCAATCGGCCCAATGAAACAAAAATCCCAATAGGCCGATGACCCGTCATCATCATGATTACCCTACGTCCGCGTACAGTTAGTTACGTGTTCATTAGATTTTTAGTTCGTCCAAATTCACTACGCTTATTTTTATTTAAGTTATAAAAGTGTATTTTTCACATTATGTGCAAAAAATAGTATATTTTAAATTCCAAAAATACTGCATAAAATAATTTAAAAGGTTTGTGAATGAGGACATATAAACACACTGTGCTTATCAGGTCAGTAATAAAATGTAGATTTGGAACTAGGTCTTAGAGCAAAGCTCATAATTTATAACGGGTGATAATCCCAATATTAATTGAAACCGTTCGTGCTATTAACACCCTAACGCCCACCTTCCCGTCTACGAGGCGTCTACTCTTAATCAAATCACAGTATTTGACACATGTAAGATCATATAATACGTATGTCGCTTCGTGATATATATATGACCAGATATAGTTAAAAACAAATAACATAACCTTTTATTCCAAAAAATAATGGGGATATAAGTAAGTAAATTTTAATATGCCGATAATTTATATATGCTTATTGACTTGGGCCTTCTCTATATTCTTCCACTGTTTTGGACTGGCTTTTAGTTACATATGTACAAACAAATCTGTAAATAAATACACATCTTATACTAGATTTTTTGAGCTAAAATAATAGTGTGTAATTTATATTGTAATACGGGATAGTGGCTTGCGTTGTTTTCAATACAAATTGCGATAAATAATAGAAGGTCATCAATTGAAAACTTAGAAATAAGAAATAAGAAATATAAACACTAGTAAAGAATGAAAAGTTAATATTTAAAGATTGCTGAAATTCAATATTATCCGGAAAAGGCTACGATAATGTCTACATTTAACGCTCTAGCGTTGATAGCTCGTAGCGATTACGTAGCCACAGACTCCGTCGAGGTCAGTTATAAATCCCAACGAAGACATTAAACATTTTTATCTAAATTGCACCTCCATTAAGGGAACTTTGTTATAGGACCACCCATCATGAGTAAGACATCGGAAAATATTATTAATTTTTTACAACACAAATTCGGTGGTTGAACTTAGTAGAAATAACTATTATATTTAACTAATAATATTTTACATAGATGTTTTATAATCCATAGTAAATGTGAAGCGTTCCGAAGAAATGGTTCTGAACTGCTAGTCGTTTCGTTGCTTTTATAGTGGTAGAGCCCGCTTTAACATATTCTCACGAATTGGGCTGGCTCAACCGGTGAAATACAACAACTACACATAAGACAGGCGTGAAGTGGAGGCAATTCCGCGTTTTGTCTGATGAGTGTGCGTCCCGGAGGTCTTATTTAAATCCTCTTTCCCTTCCCACCCTTTCTCTTATAGGGAAGGAATGGTAACTTAAAGTGGATTTTCCGGGTGAGCGGATGCATAGGAAGGGAAAATATTCTCTTTCTGTACATTCCTTCCTCCGTCGACCAAAGGTAGGCAACGCAGCTGCAATTGCATATGTCTATGGGCAACGATCCCTTCGCTATTTCAGCCATTTCTGGTGACGGCTCGCTCGTTTGCCACCTTATGGTATAAAAAAAACATAGACCTTATTTGACTTTATGAAATAAAATAAGTCACAGTGAAAACTTGCATTACATTTGTGTGTCATTTTTCATGCGAAGTGAACTATCTAAGTCGGTTATTATTTGTAGATGTAAGTAAAATAAACACTTTTCGACGCACGACGAATGCGTGACGAGAAAGCATATCAGGGTTTTTTATTGTCCATTTATTGAAGAAATCCTTGAGACTGTCGGAGCAGGGACTTTATCTAACCTTTCCGTTTGTGGCTAAATCGGGTTTTATTGAAATTCAATAGAACTCTCTATATTAAGAAACTCGATAAGAAAATTATTCATTGCCAGAATAAATTAAGAAAGTAGCTGACACCCGTAACTCGGTCTGCGTGGAATTAAAAATATATATTTAGTAGCCTATGCCAATTTTCAGCGTGATTTATGGAGCCGTTCTGGAGATACCTTCAAACAAACATCCATCTATCCAAACATTCACATTTCATAATATTAGTAAAAAGTAAGACTACCATACTTTGAATGCAAAATATACCAAAAAAACATACAAAAATAATTAGCTGTCGCTTTTGTAAATTATATTACAATGTATGATTAATTTTGATTTCGGATTTAGGAAAAAATTATCAAAAATGTTAGTAATAAATTCTGAATTATTTAATAATAAATGTGTAAGAAATAAAAGGATATGAAAAAATATTTCTTTACAAACAATATTCTAGTCACATTTTTAGCGTCGTATATTTGGAGGCAGTTTATTTAGTCTGCGAACATGCACAAGTGCCGATGATTTATTACATTGTTAGCCATATATCACATGTCCTCGTGTTCTCATTGTTGCTACACATGTGTACAACTGCCATCTATCTCCCTATCTTATCTAAAACCACACCACATTTCAATATTACACTTATATATCATAATCAATATCTTTTCGACAAATACGTTTATACTTATTTCAGTCTTGTACTCTGCCCATTAAAGGTAGACAAACATTTCTTTATCTTGTTATTTCCATGGGCAAAGGGTCGCTATTTTTGGGATACCAAATGACCGCACTTGGTCATGAATTTAAAAAAAAATAAAGGTATGTAAAAAGCCTAAATTCCGCCCGCACATATCCAGCTGTTTCGAAGAATAACCGAAAGAAACACGGCCACGGCCAAATACATATTCGCGAAATATGTTTTTTTTTTCATACAACATACAGACAATATTATTTTATTAATTATAAAGAATGGTAAGAGACGAAAATATAACATTTTACACTGCGGTAAACGGTTACAATTATTTTGTTACGGACATTCGGATCGTTGCGAATCGTTACTAGAGATTGGATATATAAAATCCTTTACTAACATCTCAATCGCAGTACTTATGTACCCACGATAAGCTTTAGAACTGATAGAAGTGGCGAGTAAACGAACCAATCCGTTTTTATCAGATAGTATAGTTGTACTGGCGAACGACGTCTACTAGACAAAGGAGACATTCACCTTTTAGAACAATTATAAAATTAATAAAAACCACCGGGAAAAATTTGTACGCTTTCTATTACAAGGTTCTTTATTCTTTTATAATATTTAATTAATGAAAAAATAGCAACAAAGAAAACGAGAACAAACCCTTTATTCGCAATTAAACAAACAGGTATAAACATCGTCATCGAAAATAAATCGAATCGGTTTGCATGACAAACAAAATTGCAATGATGACCCAACTCTCAACTAATCCCAGGTACAAAATTTCCTGAAACTTGTTTTAGTAATTACGGAGAGCCTGAAAATCACCGCGACCTCTAATAACGAGCTGAGGGTAGCATCAGCTGGGCCTCGTCTGATTAGCCAACAAATGTTTTTTTTTATAATCTTTTTTTATTGATTTCTCTAATTTCAATAATTATTTTTGTTTAAAAAGCCGTATTTTTTTTCAAATCATGATTCAAAAGGATTGATATGTTAAAGATCGTAACAAAGGCAAAGGCTCGATCGTATTCTGTACACGTCACGAATTACAATCCATACGAAATGTTTAATAAATATTCAAAATTATTACGTACGAACACGTGTAAGTTAATGTAGTGTAAATAGGTAATAACACAATAATGAATACAGTCAATTAAGAGAAATAGTGGTATTAAACTGACACAAACGAATAACTGTTGTACACCAGGAAGGTGTTCGCTATGTCCTGTCAAAGATTAGTTTCAATTCTTAAATAATAAGTATCCGTGTAATAATATGATAAATCTGTGTTTTAAAAATAAGCTACACTGTTGATAGGTCACGTAGAGAACGGCAAAATTATGTAAGACTGTTTTGTAAAGAAACACAGCATAAATCATATACATAGGTTAAATTAATATTTTATCATTTAAATTAGGTGATATAAAAGATGATCAGACCTGCTATATACATTATGACTGATTTTAAATTTAAATTGTATATACGGTGCTTTGAATGCGAATCAGACAAAACAAACAAGATCTTTCCCCATCTAACTGGATTACGTTCCTTGCGCTTACGACGACTAACATTGATCAAACAACGGACGGAAAACCGCTGTCTAATTCTAGCCAAGGACCAAATCGTGAGAGTGAGATTGTCAGAAGTAGTTTATAAGGAAACAAAATAAATTGTAAATTAATGATATCGAAGAGATTAGAATCGTGTTAATGCATCTAATGGTTTGGAATATGAACATGGGAAATGGAATACTGACTCAATATATACGGTTTAACGAATTTGTTATTAAAATCAATCGTCAATTAGGTCAAACGTAAGTTCGAGACGTTCAAACTGAAACAAATACTTATTGTTGCATAGTTTAGTTTATAGCGGAAAAGTAATAAAACAGTTAAGTACCGTACCACCCGCACAGTTTTCGCGTCCCAAACTTTACTACAAAGTACAAAGTGGTATTAAATAACACTTCTTGCTTCAATTCACACGCCTTTAGGTATCTTTCTAGTATCTTTCCTGTTATATCTATAACCGTTTGTAATAACATAACCGTTACTTTCTCTTAAATCATTTTGATAGTTTTCACTTCGTAACTAAGCGTTCGAATATTCCTGTTTAATATGTGCAGTCAGTATATACGCATATAGCTTATGTTTTTTTTTGTAGAAATATCGTGGATAATTCTTGAATGCATTTTCCCCCAAAATATCTTTGTAATGATTAAACAGTCACCATTTTACACATACATCATAACCAAAAAAATAAAGTGAAAATATAATAATAATTTTAAGTAATTTGTATTATATTTTTATACAAATTGAAAAAAACAAAAATATTGACATGCTCCATGGTTTGAAGTAATAAATACTAAAGTACCATTCTTTCTTCCGCATTCCTTTCCTTATTCCCGTCTTTAATGGAATTCCTTGACAGCCATATTAAAAACTACACTAACCTATAATACAATGAAACATAAACATATTATTATTTTATGTGTGTCATCTTAATAAAAAACAATATACGTATTGTTTAATCTATTCTTATCTATTATAGTTTCATTTTTTAATAAAGTTACCATCATTATAATAAAAATATTCACATGTTAGCTAACTTTTTCACAGAACACACTGGCACAAAATAAATTTACATTTAAATTATTATAAAATCATTGAAATAAAAACAGAATAGTAAATAAATAACTTTGAACTTTTTGTACAAAAAAAAATATTTACTGTAAACCTTGCGAATTTTAGTCCGTTTTTCGAAACAAAAAAAAACAGTCCGGGATTGGCAACTAGAAAAGTATTGCGCAATTGAACTGAAATCCCGCAGGCTGTGGTCACAGCTCAACGAACACAACTATATAGTCCGATACACAAACATACAGTGAAAGATTAAAAGATTTTACAAAACCAACCTCAATATTAGTTCAACATAACATCAATAATATTCATAATTTTCATGCACTTTTCCTTACAGAGGGTCGACACAACGTGTAGTACTGGTCGATACATCTCTAGTAGCGTACATATTTGATTTCACTTTCACACAATTCTCTCAATTTCTCCAATCTTCCAAAATATTAACGTCTATAATAATAAAACTAAAGTAAGAAAAAGGCCAAATATCGCATAAGTAAAGTCTAAAACAGTCTGTAATTTTAAAACATAATAAATCGAAGTATTATTAATTTATTCCTCAATTTATTTTTTTCAAAAACTTCCATTTAAATTTGGCACTATTATTATAACTTGCACCACTCTGTAGACATTTTAAATTAGGGTACGATGATTAGTTTTAAGGATTACTGGAAATTTAATCCATAACGACATTATAAGGCGCGAAGTTTCTGTGTTCGGTGATAACGAAGGGACAGACTATAGTTTTAACAGCTTCATTGTTAGACTTAATCTTTAGCTATTAACATTGATGTGTCATTTACATCTTATTTTATAATAATTAGTAATTGTAGTTTATTCTCGATTAAAATCGAAAGTTTATAAACACTGAAGTCACTATCATACGCAAAGGATATCGTATTCATCAGTATTTCATATTTATATCCAAAATTTTATACTTTTTTGAAAGTAAGGTAAAGTAATAAATAAATTAAGATTTTAAATTACTTTAAATTGTTTTTGTGGAGGTGAAATTACCAGGTAAGTTGAAATCTCAATTACAAAATGTAATTAGCGTTTTATTCAATCAACTTTGAATGATTCAAAGAGGTTGATTCTAAATATATATATCAATACTGAGAATTAATTCGATAAAGTTGCAAACAAAATAAAACAATAACGATCAAAAATAAATAAAATTATTTCTGAAGTTCTAATGAGTTTGTTATGTTGTCAGACCGGAATATCTCGTTTCTTTGTAGTATATGTAAAAACTTCAGCCCTGACCTGTTTTCTTCGACATTTATCCGGACTCAATATCTTATATTTCCCGATGAATAAGTACAACATAGCTCTTAATTGAAAAAGCTGTGACTTTCTGATTGCAAAAGAAAAAATGTATTTGATGTTTTTCTACACATGAAAATTATAGAATATTTACACTTATAACATTGTATTATTTACCCAACCACACACACACATTTACACACTTATGTGTATTTAAATATAAATTATATACCCGTTACAGTTCATTTGAGGTTGATATAACTAAAATTATATAAATGGAGTGACTTGTAGTATTATTCCTTTTACTATGTATGATAAGAAAAACAAAACAAAGATTTTCGTAGTAAAATAGCTACAAAGTCGTTACTATTGATATATAGGAAAGATTTAAAATATCATTTAACACACTAATGTCTTTTCTTCTCGCCATTAAACATCAGTCATGTGTAGACAAGTAAGCTTTAAATATTTTAAAGATTATGGTGGTATTATTGACGTCTTCCAAAATTCCTAACATACTTAGATATATAAAACATAACATAACGTAACATAATATATACATACAGATCCTCTGGTGTTGCAGATGCACATCGGTGTCGTTGATCACCTCGGTGTTTCCGCCGCTCGTTTGCCCCATTCTCTTATAAAAAAATAATAATAAATAACTTTGGACTGAGTTAAATAGGCTCCTTAACCTAGGTATAGTAGAAAAATGTATACTAAGGTTAGTTTTAATTCCTCATACACGTAAAACTATTTCAAAACAAAACAAACGATCGACGGAAAGCGGATAACGATTCGTATCTCGCTAATGGAGAAACGTTTTCCGGGTATCGATTTATTTTTTGTCCATCTGCTTCGCTATTTGGCACTTAATACAGTCGGAAAATGTTTACTGATTTCTTTTCTACGTTAGCTTAATGCCCATTAAGTACATACTTTATGCATCAAGCTCTGATGTTGGTTATGTGGGATACGTTAAAATCATATATGCCTTTTATATCTTAGATGTCTTAAATCCATTATACTTATGTAAATTTTAAAATAATTTATATTTTTGCTTATACCAAGTCCCAAATTTGGGAATCCTCAACAAAAAAGAAAATTCGAAACCCGAATTCCGGACATTATGTTACCAATAAAATATTTGTAATTCTGGTTCGTTTCTGTAAAAAAAAATTAGTTAGGCCAAGAAAAAATAATTCTAATATAAAGGAAATATATCTTTTTAATATCGTAGACTTTTACATTTGAATAAACACAATATCTACATCACTGAACAACAAATTAAATCACAAATTATTCAATAGTATCTAGTCATATTATGTAAAGATTACCTAGTTAAATATTTATTGTTAAAATATAACTTCTTACACGACGAGAAACGATATTTATTTTTTATAAATCTTTATATTATTGTTCTCAAACATTTTGTTAATATACAGCGTGTCTCAAAATTGAACGATAAGCCGGTACTGGTGTATAGCCAGATGGATAACTACACGGAGAAAAATTCTAAAAAAATCCAACTGTTCTTGTTTAAAAGTTACGTTAATTGTGTAACTTTTATTTCTTTATAAATGGATGGATGTTTGAAGGTATCTCGAGAACGGCTGTATGGATCTCGCTGAAACTTGACGTACATATAGATGATAGTCTGGGAGAACACATAGAATATTAATTATGTTTTTTTTTTAATTCCGCGCGGACTGAGTGGCGGGCAACAGTAATATTATAAATGCGAAATTAACTACAAAACGGCTAAACTAATATGAACGTAGACAGATTACGGTATGGAACATTAGATTTTTTTAATCCATGCGAACAAATACGCTTGCAAAAGCTAGTAATTAATATTTCGTGGATTTATGAGTGTTCCTTTGTTGTCTTCGTATTCTATAGAAATAAAAGGAAACGGCACAAAAGTTTTAATTGTTTTTCGTATTAAGGAATTTTAACGGCATAGAAGCATTACGTATATAAATACAGACAGTGATTTCCTTAATGGACTTTAAAGAAAAATATTTTCTAAAAGATTTAGTTAGAAAAATATTTTTACTAAACAACAGAGACAAGTGAAAACAAACGTTAATCTGATACTGTATGCCGCTATGAATACAAATTCGATACATCTAGAAAGGTCAAAAGACGTTTAGTAAATTAAAATAACATCCGAAAACCAGATTAAGAAGCAAATTTAATATTAATATTAAGTATCCGAAAACCAGATTAAGAAGCAAATTTAAAATTAACATTTGATAATCTCCGCTTAATAGTGGAAGTTAACCTAGATTCCGTTGAATAAATCAAAATAAAGAATTCATAAAATTGAAAGTACTGCATGAACAGAAATAACCCGAAAGAGACAAAGTTTTTGTCGTTTATCAACTCTGTAAATCAATATGTGTTAATGCGACGAAAGCATCTTATCTCGCTTTACACAGTTCCGGTTCAGTGAAAACGCACCCTAAACTCCATTTTAGACCCGTTTGGAAGATTCCGTAATTTTCCACCCTTTATATCGTACATGACAGTAAAGGGATATGCGAAATGAACCCAAAGTTAAATTATATTGACGTGAACATAAATTTAATTATGCACGGCAAGACATAATATAATTACAATCTATAGCTGAATGGCTTAGTGTTTCATGAACACGTCGAAAATATCTGGGTTCGGTTCCCAAAAAAACGATACTAAATCATAAATCATTTTGTACCTCAGTCTTATTAACTAAAAACTATACGAATTATAAATTGTGTTTAAATATAACAATTTATTTGATTAAAAAGGAATACGACATGAATATTAATGCCACTATAATTAATATCGCATAATGTCACCTGAAGATTACATTTTCTTTGTACAATCCTAGAAAGTTCTTTTTCTTAAAACTTAAAATAATTAACCCCTGGAGGAATTCTCATAGCAATTTACAGTTGTGATAAATCAAAAGAAGCAATGCTTATTACTGTTTCGACCTTATTTATTGTGAGAACAAAAGTTAGATTTGTAGTTTCACAGCTTATTACGTTTCTTTACAAACTTTCAACAACTTTTTCTCGTTAATGTAACTTCTACGATTTGCAGCTCTAGATCTTTTTAGTTGGAGTAAATTTGAAGCCATTTGTTTGAATACACGGAACTAGAATATGAGGTACACGTTCTTTAATAAGAACAACGTAAATAACTCTGTTGTTAATACATCTTAAGAATTAGATTCATCTTTAATTAATATATCTGTACTAGCTATCGCCCCCGGCTCCGTTCGCGCGTCATTACGTCGCCGGTTACGTTCGCGTTTTACATTTATGTCCAATTTCAGCAAGCCGTTCTCGTGGTATATTCAGACAAACATACATCCATTCATCTATCCAAAAATTCGCATTTATTAAATTGGTAAAAAGTATGATGTTACTAAGTTTAAAACGTATCATTGTCTCTGATTTTGAAACATAATGAGAGGGGTAACAAGATTTTATAAGTTTATTTTTATAAGTTTATTGCGTTGGAAACACAGTTGCTATAAGCAGTTACAATAAATTCGGGGTTTAAACTTTCCAGTTGTACACGAGTATGAAGCGAGCGATGACAGCAACACGAGTGATATACGACCCACATTATATTGTAATAAATCATTGCCACTGCAGTATTACACAGTTCATATTGAAAGGGTGAAAATTCAGTGGTCAAAATGTTTAAAATGCTTGTGGAAAAAATATCTCGTTTAGATGTATGCATGGATAGATGGATTAACGGATCTCGATAAAATTAGGCATACATATACAACATAGACCCGAAGTATCCATAGACTACTAATTATGTTTTACTACTTTAGCGCGGACGGAGCTGCGAGCGACCGCTAGTATATAATATTATTTATTTATCTTCTTATGTTTTATGCAGAGAATATTTTCTAGATATTATTTAACGCGCTTGTAAAGATTCATGGTTCTTATTTCAGAATGTATTATAGAATTCCGATAAAAATTGATTTAGGTCTATACGAAAAGGATAGATGGAGCAGTAACTCCCGGTCTCAAGGATTTCTCCTTGAAATCGACGATAAAGAACACCTATATTCCTTCTCGTCGCACATTCGCTCTTATTGGACCATGGGATTTATTTATTTATCTCTATTTACGTGTGTTGTAGGATTTATTAGAATTATGAGAATTATTTATACTTAAGTTGTAAATAGTGTTTCAGTATTTTAAAAAATAATGTCAAAAAAACAATTTTAGAGCACCAATCTTAATCAAAACGGATTTTCGAATCCCGTGGTCGAGAGTTCGAATCCCGCCATTCGGCTATTGTCGTAAACCATATCCTATCACAAGCTTAGAACTTACTTGAAATGGTACAAGAAATAAAAGTAAGTTAACAAAAATTTGCTAATATTTTAATTTTAAAAACAGAAAAAAAATCACAAAGTATGAAAAAGTAATAATGCGCTGATAATGATTATGAACATATTAATATTTTGTATCAGATTATATTATAGATTAATAATTTGTATCAGATTAAAACAGCAACTTTTGTTCCACATTTTAATTGACTTTTACTTACTGATTTCATGAGAAAATTGTTGCATTTTTTTCCTTTCTTTTTTATTTATACAAATGTTAGAAAATTCTGCCAAACCGTCAAACTATTAGAGTGTAACGAACAGCAATGAACATCCATCTAGATTCTCGCTGTAAATTGTTCGATGCCGTTTGGCGTGCGGTCGACCGTCTAAAATGAAAATTGCAAATACGTAGAACATTCCAGAATAATCCTAGTTAGCGTTCGCACTAAGATCATCCGTTATGAAACATGAGAGCATAATCGGATTGAAGTGGATAAAACTAGTTGTGAAATTATCATGCAGTATGGGCGTCTGCAATCTCTATTATATTAGTGGTTATGCTTAAGTCTTTTTGTTTGAGTTCATATTCATTTAGGTTGTGGTTCTTTACGATTAGCCTGTATTTTACTATTGAGGCGAATCACTTCGTCCAGTCCGGGCCACCAAAGAACTGGAGCGAAATTTCCATCAATTTAAGGATTATTTTAGTACCATCAGCACATAATATTCAATTATTCATTTTAAAGTAAAAATAAAACTTGCTGTAAACAAATTCATTAATCCATTTTCCACAATATCTAACTATTAACTATTTTTATACTATTTTTCTTTGTAAAGTAAGTAAAATTGTATAAGTACGTTTTGTGAATCTTTATATTTATGTGTTATGAAATACATATCTAAGGCTCTAAGCGATCCGCGGCCTAACATAAATATACGCCGTAGTCTTTCTTGAGTCATATTTATTAGGTGCTGTATTTAGAGTCATTCATTTAAACATAATAGTATTCCTAAGGATAAATATTGTAATGCGGTAAGGATTTGGGACTCAAGAGAGGAATTCCAAATGTATTAATAATATAATATGTAAAGATAAAATAAGCAAATATAACGAAAACTTCACTATATTTAACATCAAATCAAGCGACAATAGCCTAATGGTCTAGTAGATAACCATGTCCTAGCACAAGCTTCTAGCTTATTTGGAATGGTAACAACTAATGTGTTAAAATATTTCTGAAACTTGTTTTTTTTTAATTTGTAAACTAAACTGTTATGTAATATTGTGTGTGTCTATGCAAATAAAAAATTATTATTATTATTATTATTATTATTATATTTCTTAACCGTTAGATTGATTGAAAATAGATTAACTTGCATATGTCAAAATCATAATTATGTAACACCGACTATTAGTAAATAAATATAACAAAGTGATGACTATAAATAAAACACATTACAGGGCTTTTCGCACTCACATTTTTGTTTTTTCTTTTAAAAAAACAACCTAATAATAAAACTTCATGCTTAAAACTGCATCTAATGTGTAAAAAGTAAATGTATATATCATCCAAAATTGTCGTTTTATAATATGCCTAGTTAGATTATAATTTGATGAAATACATCATTTGGCCTTACACATACCCAAGAACTTATCATTTAATAGTCAATAACGTCCTTTGCATAATGTATTCACCATAAAAGGGATGTGATTACTTACGTTCGCGTGAAATAAACAAAGTAATTCTGTAAGAAATGCGGATAAAGTTTTATTACGTTCTTGTTTACTTTTTTCAATTATGTCAATACAAGAAGAAAAATAACGCTGTTTATTATCAGAACTAGTTGTCGTCCACGACTCTGTCCGAAGGAATAAAAACTTAATTATTATAGTAGCCTACATAGGAACATGTGGGCTACTAATTAAGTCAGACTATGTTCCACATCTATGCCAAATTTCAGCGAGTGACATGCAGCCCTTCGGGAGATACCTTCAAAAAACATCCATCCATACAAACAGTCGCATTTATAATATTAGTAAGATATACGGCAATAAAGAATGGATAATTTTATTTTATTAAAAACCATTTATTTTATCATTGCATTGTTGTGCGATTTTGTAAAATCCAATTTTATTACACGAATGTTGTTTACACAATACTCCCGCAATCAGATAAATGAAAACAAACGTATCGCAATTCAAGCTTTTTCCTGTATATTTAAATCTATGTAACTGTAGATAACTGTTGTCTATAAAATTTTGAATATGAAAGAATAATGACTGCTTTTTAAAAATTTCCCTTTATAACTCATCGAAGCAAATTACGTAACATTGTTTCCACTTCTTTCTTAATGTTAAGTAAAAAACTTGATTAGAGCTTAACAGATTATCTAAGCTATTCTTAATGACTTAAACAGTGAAACTTTTTCACTTTTAAAGCGTAATTACTGTAGCGGAATAAATTAGTTTAACAAAAAATCGTTAAACTTTTTTAAAACTTTATGATTAAGTAATATCGCGATATTTTTTCTTCCTGTTGCTAAGACGATGGTACAAAACGAAATAATACTGTACAATTTTCATAACTGTACTTTTAATATTGCAATAAGTCAACCTTATCTTTAATAACACAGTCTTGGGTGCGCTGTAAAAAAGTCAGTTGGAAAAAGTGCTTATTCGGAGGAGTATAACACCGATGTCTTTGATTCGATCGACAACGAAATAACGTCGTTTTTTGGATCTAAGTACATTGAAATCCTAATGATGCGTTAATAATCATGATGTAGCTAATGTTAGTATCACACGACGGTAACACAATAACACAGAACAGTACTGTCATGACAATATATTCCATAAAAACAAAGGCAATACTATTCTTCACAGTCCTTGTTTCAAACTACCGCTACATCTTGGCTACGTCGCTTACCCGAGACAATAGGTCATCCTTAAACTCCATCAATAAACTCATAAAGGTTAATGATAACATAACTTGACAATCATCGTTACCAATAGCCCATTGTTCAGTCGCCGTGCGCTCGTAGTTGCGGGCAGTGTTGCCCACACTAAATAAATTACTGTCACGGTAGGACTAACAGTTCGCTAGATTGATTGCTTGCGCAAAGGTATTGCGGTTACACATTACACACTATCCAATGATCTGTATTGCATATTAATTATTGGGTTAATCATAATAATGTAAGCCATATAAGCATGTAACAATTAGGTCATGATTGCGAGTAATCTCGTACTTTTAAGGATAGATAATTAGAGAGAAGGAGATAGATGAACAGCATCATTATCTTTTTAAAAACAAAGTGGACTTTTATTTTTAAAAATGTAATACGACTATTTATGTGCAATTGTATAAAACAATTAGCCAGATTATCGAAAGTTTACTGATTACTAATCCAGCTTACGACAACACTACTTAATCGTCAAAACAGTGTTCGGGAAGGGAATGAACAAATGTTTACAAATATACGAATACAAATAAACTAACATGTACGAATTGCACGCGGTATTTCGAACATTTGATCAACATTGCGGTCTACTACGGCAGGCGGAATTGCAAATAATGAATATGCGTATCTCATGCATCGATACCGGCTTGTTTTGCATGCAATATAATCGAAGCCTTAAATATATTACATGTAAAATATTTGCCCAGATTAACAAAGTTTAATTTAATAATATAAAAGATCTTAGTATAAATGATAGAATGTTACAATCGTCATAGTCACAAAACTATTTGTCATACAAGGACAAACTTTTAATAACCAATTAACATGTGTATCCTTTGAAACTTTAGTTGACATTTTAGTTATGTATATGAGTATAATAATATTGTTTATTAACTACGCAAGTTACATCTTCAACCCTTACTTGAAACTACTTGTTTAACTTGAATTAGTTCTTAAGATTCTAAAATTCCATAATGCATATTACATAATTTAGTATGGTTTTATAATTTATTTTGCACCCAACAACAATTTATTTATTTTTCATAGTAATAACGTTTCATGTATGTGTGTGTTCGAAAGTAAGGAATTTTATTTCTTTATACTTTATGGTGACAAAATTGCTTACTATGAAAAATTTCCTTTAAAAGCTCTTCCTGTATTTATCTATGCAGCCGGCACACCGGTGCTCATAAATTTTTTAATGAACAGGAAAACTTTTATTTATGGCCAATTCATGTAGAAATCAGTAGAGAAATGTCTGAATATATTTTAAGTAAACCATTTGGTTTAGATGGTTCATATTATTTTGAATGTGATGTAAAAAAATATATGAAAATTGGTTTAGATTTTTAGACAACATTTTAAAAGCTCTTACCATGTTCTAATCATTGTTTGATAATTTCACCTTAAACTGGTACAATATTTTAAAATTAGCAGGACTCCAAAACATGAAGTTAAAAATTTAAAATATTTAGATCTATCTATCCACTTTGAAATATACTAGCAATCGTCTGCGACTCCATTCATGTGGAAATAAACAAAAATTTATTAGCCACGTTGTATGTACCTACTTCTGTTCCAAATTTCATTTTGATCTGTCCAAGGATCCTTATATCTTTGATATGAATTAAAAAATTGCGACACACGATAAAACCACGTTAATTAAGCAAACTGGTCCTTAGTTGGGCTAGGGATAACGAAGGTTAATTAATTAATCACGTCTCTGGAGTATTAATAGAGGACAAGTGTTGATGAAATGGTTATAAAAGTACAAGACAAGTTCATCCCAATCTTAATATTGAAGTACTACAGCTTTATACAGAAAATGACAATTGGTCAGTTAATTTTTTCTTACAGATTTGATACTTTTGTTAATATGATTTTTTTCCAAAATGAAAAAGTTCACTTTTTTTTCACAAACGCTATTAACTCGTCTACACCTATTATGAAAATGCCTTCAGTCTCAACTCTTGTTTATATCTTCAATTTTTTTCAGTACAAAACTGGATAAGATGGAAATAGTCGCTTTCCGAGTTTATAGGTCAAAAGTTGAAGTAAACCTAGCTTCGTCTCGACCGATCGAAACTATCTGTTTTCTATTAACTTACTTTCGACATTTACAAATAATTAAATACATAGCTTTGAGAAGATAAACAACTAATTTATTCAGTTTGTCGAACGACAGAAGTCAGTTTGCAATTAGTTTAATTGAGAAAGTTTAAAAGCGAACTGAAAATTTGTCTCTATAATTAGCCAATTTTAAAACCAATAGAGTAAGTAATATATTGATTATAGGTTCAGACTACCAATCTCTATACGACACATAAAAATAGACAATATTTTAGATTCTGATTCCTGTAATTTTGCTTATGATCAAGACTTGTCGATGGCCAAGACCCAATTTTAATCAATGCTATATTCTCAAATTAGCTTAGTAATCTCCTTGTCTGTGTTTTAAAATAAAAAGCAATTTTGTAAAGAAAAACCAGTTACAGCAAAGATAAATGTTTATAGGGGTGCGATTCTCATGAGTTTTTTTATATGACATTCGTGTTTATAGTTACCAATAAAGGATAAGACCTCCGTTTATATGAGGCGGGAAATAAAATTAATACCATAAAAATAGTAAACACGCTACAACCTCCGGTTAAATAGATGTACATAAATAAATTTATATATGTAGATTATAAATCTTTTAATTCTAATGTATCCAAATATAGAAGAGAATCATTCTTACCACCGCAATGTTTCATGACTACAATTAAAACGTAATTACAAATGTTCACGGTACAACCACAATTGTCATTATATTATAAAGGCCAATTATGGTCTTGGTTAACTTTAATAACAAACACTCTAAATGAGGAACTACTGTATTGACAATTTAAAACATTACTTGGAATTTCGTTAGGCGTGGATTTTGATGGGTAAAAATAAGTAACAGCGTTGGATATTTGTCGAAGACATTATATTTACGATCCCATAACTATAACGATAATTATCAATGCAAACAACGCAACAACCGAAGCGCAAATAGTCCGGTTAAAGGTTACGAGTTACCGTTAACGATTGTGGATTCGAAATTCGAATCCCGTCACCATATCTAGATACATCCTAGCACAAGATTTACCTGGAATGGTTAAAAGAAATATTATTATTATAAATTAACACAAATTTGCTAATAATTTGTTTATAATAAAACAACGAATCTGTCTTCACTGCTCCCATTTAGTAGTTAATTTAATCAGCAACTGTTGCTATGCTATTGAAAATATAATTCATTTGATATTCATATATAAACATCGGACAGTGACGTATCGCAATTTCCTTGTCGTTCACATGATTTATTGTCAAAACATTCTGCGAATTGAATTACAGAATGTACGAAGTTTATAAAATCAAAAACGATTACAGCTTTCCTTTTCACTAATTAAAAACCATGGCTAAACTCACATGTTACAGACATGTGAGTTTAGCCATGGTTTTTAAACCTAAAATTAGTCGGTAATAGTTTCAGATCCGTCGAGAGTCCTTCTTCAAGGTAATTGAAATTAATTACTACATTCAATTAATTAAATATAATTACTTATGGTTATCTTTTTAATCTTAATAATCTAAAATTAGCGTACTGGTCACCCTCTTTTTGACCAGAATCTTTAATTTAGTCTCTTTGAAATGTTTTTGTAATAAAAGTAATTAAGTCATTCCTTATCTTTTTCAGATGTTAAAATGGACTACGAATATTACATTGAAAGTTAACATTTTGATAACTAATTAAGTAAAAGGGAAAAAACTGTAATTGCTGTTGTCATTAAAATATTAAAATAACTTGCAACAGCGGCTCAAGTCTCGTTTTTAATTACATTTACGTAATACCGGCTGTAATTACGGCAGCTTAGAAAAGTGTTAGGTTAAAATTAAATTTCATCATTTGATACTTCCAATTTTAATATCGACATGAATTTTCTAACTTGACTTTAGAGGTCGCCAGTGCAAAGTCCAAAGACATTTTAGAATATAAAGAACATAGTTACGTTGTTAATTAAGTAACCGTATGTAAAATCAATCAAAACTCTTTGGCCTAAACAAACAATTAAATTTTACTATCAAGCCATAAATCAGTAAAGCGTTTTACTAAGGGTCAGATTTACCGGAAATCATTTAAATCTTAATTGCCTTCGGACAGCTCCGCAAGTTTGGTAATTTATATCTCCATAAAGTTTACCTTTCAGAATGTAACTTGCAGAACTGCGAGTTTTAAACATATTTTTTTTACAAATAGTATAGTATAATCAGGGTGTCTGTCGGTGGCGCAGATGACCCGACAGAACCGAAATGTCATCTTTGAAATTTAATGGTTTCATAAACTCACCATTTTTTTTCAGTGAATGATCATGTAATTGAACCGAAAATGTCTTTATTAACCTAAAAGCATCGAGGATAGCAATAATCTTCTTATTATCAAAAATGCCAGATGCCGAATTATATATAAAATTTATTGGTCTTAATTTTTAATTTTAAATCCCCTTTATCTTGAACATTACCCAAAATTAACCTAATTTTTTACTACCTTCTTTGATTTGTTACGGAAACCTTTACGAAATATACCTCACAGCTTGGCTTCTGCAGTCAGATTTTAGATATTTCGATTAAAGGTACGATGAACTACTTATTATACATAGTTTTATTCGCTTTATTTTCAGTTTTCTTTTAATTTTGAGGAGGATCGTCAAAAATAAACTAGGACCTGAGCTTAATATAAAAATATTCGGATGTATACCCAGTAATCCAAATACGAACAAGATCTGAACTGAAAGCTCCTGACTACACATATTGCAACATTCGCAATCGCTATTGATTGGCAATGACATCTGATGTCAAAAGGGGATTTGACAACTTTAAAAAGTTTTGGAAATTATTACGAGCAAAAGAAAAGTTGTTAAATGGGAACTTAAAATATTTTTGTTAACTTACATAGTCAAAATGAAATTTAAAATAATTTGAGAATGTTTAGCTACAACGTTAAGTTTATCACTAGCGAAGAAACATTGTATCTAAAAAGCGGTGACTTTAAAAGTTATAAGTAAGTTTCATTATTTCAAATACAGCTTTCTATTGTGAGCAACATGTAAAAGATGTGTTTGTTTAAGGTATGAAACAAAAAAACGCTTAGATGAAACAGTATACGATGCAGGAAAACGGAACTATTGCGAACGCCGCGGTGGTTATTGGAGAATACCAAAATCTAGTCAACTACGGCAACTCGAATCAACTTTAAGAGACCGCCATGTAGTAGAATGTATATGGGTGACTGACTTACTGGCTACATTGGTATTTTCTTCAGGTGTAATAGCTTATGCCTCTATCAAACCTAAAACATTAGATGTAACACAAATACTTTTTGATAGGTACTGTATTGGCAAATTATCAGGTCAAACTGTTACAGGAGGTAAGTTTCTAAACGTTGTTATTTTTTCAAATCAACGATATTTGATCAATAAATATAAACATATTTGAACATAAAACATTCTATCCTAGATATAGAGATGCCATAGTGAATTTAGAAATCATAAGCATATATAAGCAAATAGTTAAGAAGAGCTATTCAAAAATTTATAATGGAAAATGAAAAAAAGGAGGATGTTTAGTTTTTATGTGTTGACGTGATAGCAGTGCCCTTTGGATCAATGATTGGAAAAAGTTGCCATCTGCCAAATGCCAAATGCATGGCATCTACCAAACATTGATCTATCTAGATAAAGTTGAAATTCATTAAACATGTGGTGTACTTTTACAGTTGTTTTCACCAAGACCCACCTGCTATTCACCCATGCAGAGAGAACTGCAACTCTTTTCACATTTGGAAAGACCATTGAGAATAGCAGTCACCCTTGTCGACTGTCTGATAGAGATCCACATGTACAGGTACATACTAGCTGTAGCCTATGAGTTTGTTTGAGTGGTTAAATAAATTATGTCTTTACTTTATTGCTAACTTATAAGTTGAAAAACAAACAAATTGCCGATATGAGACATCCGTTTTTTGGGGCAAAATGTAGTTGTAAGTTATTTATAGCTGTAATCTATCTCCTACAAATTTCCTCCAGATCTATTTTGCTTAGAGCTAGTCACAAACATCCAGACAAAATTGGAATAATAAGATTAGAATGACCATAAAATATTATTTGTACAAGTATTAGTTATAACTGAATATTTCCATCATTTTCTGTGATTTTATTGCTGATTTTCTTAACTGTATTATTATAATTGCAGGTGCTTGAGCTTGGTGGAGCTAGGCGAGCTGAGAGAAGACTTTCTTGGTGCTGTGATGGCAGTGGGGTTAAAGTGCTACTGTGGAGTGCGGCCAGTGCTGAGCCAGCGCCATGGAGCCCTGTACTGGAAGACCTAGCAAATCTTCACTTATATCAGATACATGGGTAATTTTTGGAAGAAAACCGGAACAAGACCAGTGATTCCTTATATTAGCTTCAAAAGTTTTTTAGTTTAGGAGTTGTATTAAAAAATGTGCAGTTTTTGAAATTCAATATGTTTATGGTGTACTGTGTTTGAATTGGAATAAATATGTTAATTTTGTATTTGGACATGTTATGAATATTTATGTATATTTTAATTTATTTTACCTCTCTTACTAGTTTATGTTATTTTCAGGCAGCAAGTAAGTTTAATTGCATTTCACCAACTTGAAAATGAAGTGCTATGTGCTGAGTTATCGCAAAAAAACGACAATGTTGTACATATTGTTGAACAAACTGCTTGTCACAAGGTAAATATGAAATAACTTGTAATAAAAGCATCCGTTTCTTTGTTAAAATCTAAAATAGACTGAAGCTCATAGTATGCAATCTTAGCTATGTGATAATGAGGTGTCAATGGGTTCCTTTTAAGATCACAGAACAATACTACTCAAAAGTGGCCACAAATGGTTTTTTAGACAGTAAAAATCTAATATAATCCCGTCTTACACTGAACAAATCGGATTGTATTTTGTGATAAAAATTTGTTGTTTATTTGACATTGAGTGTGTGTTTTGAAGAAGAATTTGTTAATTTTTCAGAATGGTGTAACAGTGGAATGGCAGCAGTTCGATATATCCAACCCGGAGGAGAGGGTTGTTCACTTGAGTGCATTGCGAGTGGGTGCAACGCGAGTGTCGTTGCCCGCCGTGGTGCGTGTCGCGCGCCGCTCGCACTGCGGGCACAGGCTACTTGCAACTTGTATAGATGGATCTCTGCATATTATACACCAAGCTACAGGATTGACGCATTCAGTACGCGCTGGTTTTGTAAGTATTATTAGTATATTAATATTATGGTTTCAAAATATCTTGGCGGCTCAGAATATTCCACGAGATGTTACGCAGTCGACCTTCATCCATCTTAAAGGTAGCAACTAATAATTTAACATGACCCTCAAAGCCAGGAAAATAACAGTACAATGTTAACAGTGGTAGAGTTCGTTATAGTGAGGAAGTACCATGATGCATTAAAATTTATTTATTATTTCTTCCATGACAAATATTAATGGCCAATTAAATAACACAGCAAGATTTAAACTCAGGGAAATATTACTTTTTTTAATGTTATCTACGGAAGATTATGTCCAGTAGTGAAATTGTACTACATAATTTATGTTTCTTTACGATAAATTGTTATTTATATAATAATGTAAAATATATCAGATACCAACAGACGTGCGCTGGGCGGGCGAGCTGGTGCTCGCAGTGGAGGAAGCGGGACGGCTTCAGTGCTTCGATCGCGCCCTCTCGCTCTTACACCACCATACTAAGTGCCTTGACTTAGTATCACATTTTAGGTAAGTAGTTGTATAAATTTCTTTGATTTTAAATTACATTTTAGGTAGCAATTACATTTTCAGGATTCCGTACCTCAAAATGAAAAAAACAGAACACTTATATCACTTTGTTGTCTGTCTATGTGTCTGTCAAGCCCCTTTTTTTGTTTCATGTAATTAAATGGATGAGCTTAAAAGTTTTGAAATGTTTCCTATGTTTCTAGAGAACAATATTTTTTTTTATAATAATATTAGCAGTTTTTTTTGCAAATTTACCAATATTTCTTTTACCATTCCAACTAAACTCTAGGCTTGTGCTAGTATATTTTACGACAATAGTCGAATGGCGGGATTCGAACCCCCGACCTCGTGATTGGAAATCCGTACCCTTAACCATTAGGCTATTGAGGCTTAAAATGAAAATGAAGTATCATATAACTAAATATCAGTATTTGTGATAAAAATCTACAGTAACTTTCCCACAGAGATACAAGACGAATGCAAGTTCTTGCGACACGAGATATGAAAAGTGGTCCGATAATATTGGCACTATTTGCTGGCGGACCATTGACACTGCTTCATATCACGCACCAAAGACTTTTAACGGTAACAATGTACACTATATTTTAAATATAATCTACCCATTACAGTTTTTCTACATTTTACTAAATATCACGACAATATTTCTGATAAGATTCTAATTTATTCAACTTTATATATTTAATTTATAACACAGTTAAAATTTTAATTAAATTTCTAGATTTTAAAAATATCTCAGTATTAACAAAAATCTTTTAGTAATTATTTTAATAATTTCCCAGGCATGGATAAGAGCGGATCGAACGTCAAACGCCGTGTCTCTCTTACGTGCGATGGACTGGGAGGAAGAGGGGATAGAATGTCTACGAGCTCTCAGTGAACTTGTACACGGCGCGTTGCGAAACTCGCAACAAGACAAGACTATGAACAATGAGAACGCAGCCCAGGCAGCACTAGGTGCCTTCCTAGCACCCTCCGTGCCACTGGGAACTTCGGCCTTACGCTTTGCGCCACCTGTACATGATCTAGCAAGGAAGTTCTTCCATCATTTACTTAGGTATGACATTTTTAACTAAAGAAATATATAAAAACGATAGAAGTAATTCGAAACTTGCATCATCACGAGACCCCTAAAACTTTGACATCTTAATCTATGACATGACGCTCAAGTAAGACCCTTTTTCCACTGGCGTTGAACACTCCTGACAAAGGCTTGTTTCCACTGATTGCTTAATAATATGATACGTGTTTACAGACGTGGGCGTATCGAGAAGGCGCTGAGCCTGGCGGTGGACCTGTCTGCGTGGGATCTGTTCGCGGACGCGCGCTGGGCGGCGCGGCGAGCGGGACAGCCGCACCTCGCGCGTGAGGCCGCACGCGCCGCACATCACTACGCACATCTGCATGCTGACGGTACTACAAACATATAGCTTGCAGCTGATCAAGCATAAATACTATCCTTAATGCTTGACAAAGAACAGTGATATTTATTTTATTATATATTCTTCAATTGTAAAATAAAAACCATCTCAAAGCCCAATCAGACACAGACTTAGGAAGAGTTTACTCGCATACACTTATATAAACGTGAATATTGACAGTTCTGGAAGTTTCCTTCAGAGAGTCATTCTCGATTTTTTAGAAATATTTATAACACAAAGTTTAATTTTCTTTATAGATTCAGAATGTTCGGAGTCTTGCTCGCAATGCAGTTCGCGAACTTGCTCGGAATCCGAAGAGGAGCTGACTGGTTACACCCGCAACGGCAAAACCACGCCCCCACCTCTACCGCGCCTCCCGCAGCCCCCGCAACCTACCATATTGCCTGTACCTATAACACAAAACGAACCAACATCCACACACAGCATCAGACCCAATCTACATCAGTATCTAGAAAGAGACAACACTATATGGAACACGGAGTTACGAGACGACACCTGCATTGATAGAAAAATGTACGAAGAACATTTCAAACCGATCAGAAACCTACAAACTGTGAAATGGCAAAGTGTAGACAACATGTTAATGAACTATAGAAAACCTTTAAGCAATGCTAACACTGATGTACCAAGATCTCATTTATTCGATGTCATACCTAGAGTACAAGATGACAAAGTATCACATTTCAAACATGTTTACCAAACAGATTTGAGAGAAGCGATACCAACTACTTATAGATATCAGAGTAATATCAATACCAATGCCAACGGGAGACTGTATAGACATGACAGTACTTGGTCAGGTAAACCTCTCGAGAAGAATAAAGTCAAATTTTCCGATACCGTGACAGTTGCAGTTGTGTCAGTGAGTCTAAACCTCAAATTTTTTTTATAAATTTTACAATACAAAATATACACTCCTATCATATTGTATCTTTTTGTTTATGTGTAAATTCTAGGAGCCGCCATCATCACCCGACGCGGCACACGAATTAGCGGACAGCCTACCTTTGTGCGCTCCCCACAAGTACCTAGCGAACTTCGCCCCCGCCCCAACAGTACCGAAGCCCCCGGCAAAGATTCCTACAGCTAATAAGTTAACAATCAGCAAGGTGCCCACAATCGCCAAGCCAAACGCCAAACCAATCGCCAAGGTCGCCACATCGCCATCTCAATCGCCAACCGGTACTACGCTCGACTACGTGGAAGTGTGACGCATGCCGAGATTATGTCACTAATGTGTGTTAACATTTTGCACAAATATGCATGCATCACAATTAACTAACATATGTTTGTGATAACAGTGTGTCCCAAATAAAGCCCTGAACTTTTAAACAAAAACTGATGAACTGCTATTACTGACTTGGGAGCAATTTTTATTTTCGTCGGAAATGCAATTTTGTAAGAATATTGATTTTTGAATATAAGATAATACAGTAGTCTTAATGACCATTGTTTACAAAGTTAGGTCTTAATTTTTGTATACATCAATGCATGGAAACAAATATGATAATCAAGAAATTCTATTTATGTTGATAGTTGTAATTGGCTGTGATGATACTTTTACAACTCCAAGAGACGGTCAAAATCTCATTTAAGGATATGTTTGTTTTATAATTTTCTAGAGTTGCATTAGTAAACATCTTAAGGGTAATTTATAGGCTTTTACTTAGTAAAATCCTAAACCACCATAATTAAAAGAATTTTCGTATTAAACTGCATTATTTTTCGTTTTTAGTCACTTCTCTTTTTGTAAACTTTCTGATGAAAAAGTGAAAATAGAATAAGCATTTATGGAATTTATACCATATTTTATTACATTTTTGCATGCTGACTTGCATGATCTTCATATATGTATTGAAAATTATAAGTTTTTAACCTATTTTTTAATGTTTTAGTGTATTTATGCTGACTTGTAATGTTCATAATCTTGTTTTCAGATAATCCTGTTCCACAGCCGCCTAAAATTAAAGTGGTACACTTTGGAATGGTTTAATGCAATGTATAAAATAAAAATATAAGTATCAGTCCGTCCATTAGCTTAGTTTAATATTGCTATTAAGACTACCTCAAAATCAGAATCTAAATAAATATAGTATATTGAAAAACATCTGCTTAATAAGTGTTTATTGCAGTTTTTTATATTTTTATACACAACATTAAAAATAAAATGATGTGATAACTTATGTTGTGTTTTAATTTTAATAATACAATTTATGTAATTCTAGCTGTCTCCCACAAATTAAAAGCAAAGTTAATAAGTAGCCTTTGTGTTCTTCCAGACTATGTTCTAGATTTATGCCAAATTTCAGTCAGATCTGTACAGCCATTATATCTTCAATCATTCATCCATCTAACATTCACATTTATTTTACATATTAGTAAGATATGCTTACTCAAACATGGCTCCCAGTTTCGTAAAAAGCTACCAATTAACTATTGTACTTTTTCAATGTAAGGACTTAGAAATTAGCTGAAGAAAATTTAATGTCAAAATTGTTAGTCATTACATTATATTTTAAATGTGCAAGGAATTATTAGAAAGAAACAAAAATTTGGTTGTTACTTTTATTCCTTCAAGTGTTTACATTTTCAAAATTGCCATTTTTTTGGTGAAATGAAAATAAAATGCTTAATCCTTGATCTTCTTCTTGGGGCGGAGGTTGTTGGTGTGGCCACACTTGGTCTTGCGGCAGTTGGTGGCACGCGGATGGAGGCGAGCATAGCACTTGCGGCAGATCATCTTGTCACAGTTGTATTTCATGGCCAAAATACGGAGGGAAGGCTCAATAGTACCTAAACAAAATTAATATGCTGAATATGTGGTTGTAATAGTATTACAGTTTTATGGAATAGTAGCAGTTGCTTGAGACTTCTCTGAATAAAATATAACCTATATGCATCCAGAATGTTCTATGTTCCAAATTTCAATTAAATCTGTTCAGCTTTTCTTTCTGGGTTTATATGATAATATTCATATACCCAACCAAACTTCGGCATTTATAATGTTCGTACGAAAAGCGATCTATTATTAAGATACACGAAACTAGTGGTGTTACAGATACAAAGTAACATTACCTCCTCGAAGCCTCAACACCAAGTGAAGTGTCGATTCCTTCTGGATGTTGTAGTCGGACAATGTACGTCCATCTTCCAACTGTTTGCCGGCGAAGATCAATCTTTGCTGATCTGGTGGAATGCCCTCTTTGTCTTGAATTTTCGCTTTTACATTTTCGATAGTGTCAGAGGCTTCAACCTCTAACGTTATGGTTTTACCCGTAAGGGTTTTTACGAAGATCTGCATTGTTAAACTGTAAAAACGTAAACACACACTTAAATTTTTGTATATTTTTGTTGGCAAATTATGAAATGGAAAGAACAAAAGCCAATCAAGAAGTCAGATTGACACGCCACGCGGAAGTTTGAATTTGGAATATTATATTCGAATTTTATATGACACGATGATTGCTTATTACAAAACCATTATTATTAAAAATAGAAAACATTTTGCTTATTTTTACCTCTAACAAACATAAAAAATAATTTTTACCACTAACCTTTATAAAATGTGCTTGTAAGAACTGTCACACACGCGAAAAGACAAATTATAGAAGATATGACAGATAGTAAAATATTGTTTAAGTTTGTTATCTGTATCACAGAGTAGTACACCTGATTTTTTTTTTAATTTTTGCAAATCTGATTTTAATGAAATAAAGTAACTAAATACACTGTTCGTCGAATCATTTAAATTAGAACGTAATAATACTACCTATTTAAAGGTCTAAATAAAATATATTTTGCGCTTGTATAAACGGAGAAATAATTTGGTTTCGGAACGCAACTACTGTCTTTGATAAGTACTTGTTTCGTAACAGGGCTAGATTTTCAGGAGCTGTTCTGTAATAAACGTGATATCGATTTAAGAAAATGTACCACCAACTAAGCAAAGTTACCGGCAGGCTGGTCTCTGCGACCCATTTACAGAGCCCACTCTTTCCAGTTGTAAGTATTTGATCGTAGAACTTTGGACAGCATTGCATGATTTTGGGTTTCATATTTAAAGTATACCTTAATTCTGTAGGCACCAATCGCCTTGCAACGAGTGGAAGTACCTCAAATCCAATACAACACGTCCCATATGTCCACTGTGACTGAAGCGTCTGCCTGCCCAGCTCCTGGGTCTCAAAAACTTGTCCCTGGAACCAACGTTCCCTATGCCCCTGTTTCTGAGAAGATCAGGAGACAACAAGAAATTTTCCAGGTAAGATACGTGACATTATTGAAATTTCATTTGTCTGTTTTTGTATAAAAACTTTTCAAATAAAACATTCAGTTTAAAATAGCATGGCTAAATATTTTTTATTGATTTATCTAATTTTTGATCTTTCTGGGTTAGGATCAATAGTATAAATAAAAGTAGCTTGCTTCCTTTAGCATGGGATCGGTAAAATTCCAAAATTAACACAAATCTATGTGTATAGTAACATTGTTCATTCTATGCGAAATAGATTTCTGGACATTAGAATGTAATCATCTCATTTTCTTGTTTTTCACACATTTTATAACATATTTGATCCTATTTCATTTTTAATGCCATAAGTTTATTAGATAATTGATTTATGATTTCGGGAATCATAAAAAATATTTTTCACCTAAAGTATGTTCTATAATATTATCTTTTTATTAATTAATTTTTTTTTCAGAAACATAATGATGTCCCAGTGTTCCTGAAAGGGGGTCCATTTGACAGTATCCTATACCGTTTCACAATGACTCTGTGCATTCTCGGCTTGGCCGGTATTGCACACACTGTTTATAAACATGCTGTACCCAAGAAGAACTAAAATGTTGCTTGTCTTATTATAATTTAAATATTAGATGCAATCGCTGTGTTATAGTGTTTCCTTGTAATCTGGAATAAAGAATTAAACTTGAAAGGTTGTCTTTTCATTGAGCTTTTACAATGTTGACTGCAATTGAAGCATCTCATTGAATATTCTTATGTGATACAAATGTAAAAAATTAAGTGATGGTTAAATTCAGTTCAAATAATCAGTATCCTTGCTGACGAAAAGAAATCTTGCATAAGTGACCAGACCTTCACAAACCTTTTGCAACTGGATGCATTGGCTATCGTTATTACTACAGTAGGACATGTGCCTGGCATGGCCTGTTTTGGTTCTCTAGAGACAGTGTTTACATTATATCACCAATTGTATTAAGCACTACTGTCCTGCCATACATTACCGTATATATAATTTTATATATATAGATATGCAGAGGATGCCCACCCAGGTAGAAGAAATCGATCAGGTTTCTAGATAAGACACATTGCACCTTGTGCTACGTCACTTCAATTGTATACTACTGTAGAAACAGGAAATAAAACAACATCAATGTTTTTTAAACATTCTATTGAAGTTTTGAAATTAAAACTGGCCGTATATTTATTCCGCCGCACTATGCAACTCTCTAACACTTTTTTTAAGCCATTTAAGTATTTTAGGTACATAAGACAATTAGACAACGGTTAATTATATAAATAGGAAAAGCAATACTACTAACATCGTTTCATAAAATTGCTATTTAGCTAACAACGTTCAAGAATTGCAAAAACATTATGACTACCTTGCATAAAGCACTAAATACTAAATTGCATGATAACGCATAATTTAACAACAATTCTTGCAATACGAACACTTCTCTTGTTTTTAACAATTTATCATAAACATGAGTAAACACGACTATTTCATAGCGAAAATGTTTATCTGCAAATAATACAAAAAGCTTTCTTACAATACTTTGTTCGCAGGTGTTAGGAAAAATAAAACAAAAAAATATAAAAAAAAAAACTAAAAATGTGCATCAGGTACCTTACACTAAAAATAATAAATGTTTAATATGAAAATAAAAAAGGCTATTAAATAGGAACAAATATTACATCAATAGTAAAATAATATCTTACAAAGTAAGACAAATAATTAAGTAACTTAAAATAAAAAAAAGCTCATCAACTTTTAACATTTCTAAAAAACCTGCACTTTACCAAAAACACGAATTAACTTAATAAGTGCTGACTGGTAGGAAAATGTAATCCAAAAAGTAATATTAAAAATTAACCATTATATGCAGAAAAATATTAATTATAATAATTTTTTTATAACAGTATTTCCTTAATCTAATCGTTGTTATTATTTATTAATTCTACAGCAATTTGAAATATAAAATTTTACACATGATGTTTCTTGCCAAATCACAATAAATTACCAATTAACAATGTATTTAAATTAATTATATCATGTAGCTTTTTTTTCCAACAATCAAATTAATATTTAAATTATCAAATATTAAATCATATGTCAACATAAATACATTATATTAAAAACATATTATATATTTTCAGAAAAAATATTGTTCAATAAGGTGAGAGATTCCACTAGACAAGATTTTTTGAAGAAAAATGCTTACACAGCCATAAATAAACTTAACAAGTAGACAAAAAATAAATTAGAAATATGTGGTGTATAACAAAAGTAAGACAATTATTAAATTTCTTCAATTCATCGAAATAATTAAATAAAAATCCACCAACACCAAACCACATCTTATTATTAATCATAGACATAAAATTAAGAAATACTTGAATTATATAGTCAAGTTTTATTTTGATAATTTTGATACTCGCTTCTAAAAAACTAAAATGAAGCGGAAACACATTTTAATATAATTAATTTTTATTCCGAATTACAAAAACTATTGTCTGCTCTACTCCTACTTTTGTACCCTTAAGTAAGACAGGGAAAACATATATAATAATAAACAGTAGATAAAATATCAATATTTGCTTACATGAACTTTATATTAATTTCAATATTTTAAATTAATCTCAATTAGGCATAACTAACAAAAACTATTTTAAATTCATAGACCTTGACTTCATTGAATAGATGAATTAAATATTTTTAAATTAAATTTTAAACCAGTCTTATAATAAATTTCACTTTTAATAACTTTACTGGACAAAGTTTATCTATAAATTAACTTTAATGTAATATAGGAGAGCTTTGCTTCATGTTATAATTTTTTAAACCAACAACACATTTTTTTAGAGATCAGTACTTCAAGAATTTTACATTATGTTACTGTTTTCATTCACGTTGGAAAAACTTGATAACAATATGTTTTGGTCAATGGAAACTCCAGAGTATTATGACATTTACACCAAAACAAACTGTGTCATGTTATGTTTAACACATCCTCAATGATTAGCAATTTTTATCTCTTGATATTTAATATGTTGATAATAAAACATCATGAAGTACACTGTACATTATTATCAGCTTATAAAATTACTCAATGATATGAATAAAATTGGTAATGTTGACAAAAGACCTGGTTGTTGGTGCAAAAACTGCACCACAGAATAAAAGGATAAGAGACTTGAAATTTAAAATGACGACACAAAATTGTAAATATAAAGTCATCCAGCATGTCATAAATATAAAGATTTATATTTTAAATGTATATTGAGTTTGAACATGTTTTAAACTACACAATGTTAATTATTTTTTGTTTTGAACATCTTTTCAACTCAACATTAATTCTGAGGGAAAATATTTTATAACAGCATTTAATAACACGAACAAAGATTTACATTGATAGAAACTACTATACATCTACGAACCAATAACAAAACCAACAAGTTATTATACCTTTAAATCTAATTAACTTTATTGATATAATTTATAATGTATATTTAAACATTCTACACACAGCTTGCAATACACTTGCCAATTGTACAATACATATATAGTAAAATGCATTTGTATACAACTATGGAATTTACGTAACGAGATATTACGTATTAAGTTTATGTAACAGGTCGCGGGCGAGCAGGTAATGGGGGAGGTGCACCTTGACGCGCGGGTACGGGAGGTGGAGGACCCGTAGGAGGTGCAGCATTCGTAGGAGGAGGGGTAGAGCTTTGCGGCGGAGGAGGGGGAGCACACGACGGAGGAGGAACACTATCAGGTGGTGGCGACGCTATTGGTGGTTGCACGACGCTCGCTCCAGAGTCTGGGGGGAGCGGGGCAGGTCTGGGAGGCGGGGGCCGAGCGGGGCTCGCCACCGGCGCTCGTGACGGCAGCAATGGTGTGGGAGAAGGAGCTGGAGGCCTGCTCGGCTGCTGTCGCCGCGGCGTCGGCGGAGCTGACCTCAGCGGCCGTTCCGGTTGTACCTCACCAAATAATGGAATCGTATTGTTTGTACACAAGTTGATTTCGGACCGTACTATGTCCACCCAGTTGGGAGATTTCAAAGTTATGCGGAAATATAGTGATGCTACAGAAATATGGCCTTTCTGGGCAGCCGCCAGCGCGTGTTGGCCATCTCTGAATGTTATACTCAGGGTGTGGTCGTCTATAAAACGTACTAATGTTACGTCACCGATCGTCGCTAATTCTTGTAAGATGGCAGACATAACGTTATCATCGAAAACTGAATCTTCGCCATCGATATCATCAAAAGGCTGCACAACGATGCTGGCATCCGGGGGACCGAGATCTTTTACAACTTCGTAAAAAACTTCCATACACTTAGTGTAACTAACTTGCAGTACTTCTATTTCCAATATTGCTATTACCGGTCGATGATCGCTTTGTTTCAGTTCTGCGCGTCCATAGTAAAGTAATTTTCCTGCAGCCAATTCGGATGTTGTTTCCGGGTCAATGGTGTGTTTCCTGCTCCTCCATAGAACTCTGTCAGTCCAAGCCGGCGCTCGGCATTTTTCACTAGTATCATAATCATCACTGAATAGGTCATACTTATAAGTAGGCGGAAAAGTGATTTCTCCTTCGAAACAATTTTTAAAAACCAAACCCTGAGACTTTTGTCTTGTTAACTGGTCTTGTTCTAAAAGTCGTTGCAAATTGTTCTGTGCAGCCAATAAGCGCGACTCTTCCTTATCTAAGTCTATGCGATAATTGAAATCTCCACACCAAAATACATAATCATGAGAGTAAAGAGATCTTCCCATAGGGAAAGCAATCTTTCTAGTAATTTCCGTATAATCAGCATTACGTTCGGATACTTGCGACTGTCCTGCAGCAAAATGAGCACAGACAAAAGATAATGATGTGCCATAAATCACCATTCTTATTACAACAGCTCCTTTGTTACCTGTGGCGCCACCTAGACCAGTTTTAACTGAATCAAGTGCCACATCTCTTATATGCGGAATTAGGTCCTTCCTAACAAATATGAACAGACAAACTCCTACTAATTGATGACTAGATAAGAGAGTATACGAAGCATCTCTGCTTAATACTTTTTCTAATTCTTCGCTCCAGGCTTTAGCATTATCAGAGCTAGCAGCCATTATATTGCTTGCATTTAAATCAACAATCTCTTGGAATCCTATAGCAAAGATGTCAGATGGTTGTTCACTCATATTTACTGTTGATACTAAAGATGAGTTAGGACAATCCAAAAGCCAATCAGCTAAAGATACATCTTTATAGGCCAAACTTCTGAAATGTTTGCCTCCGTTGACATTGTATGTACCAATAGTAATCCGAATGCTGGATGGTTGAGTAAATTCATTTGCTCTACGACACATTTCTCTCAACACCGGAGTTGAGGTATGAAGGATATTTGGAGGTAGTAATATTCTTGTACGATCAGCAAGCTCTGAGTTCAATGTAGATCCCAATAACAATATGTCAATTGCTTCTTGTTTAGAATTATCTAACAGATTGTTCTGAATAGTACGAGCGGCTGACCTGGCTCCATCTATAAGCTTTGAACCACCCTGTATAGCTCCAGTGCCTGCATAGATTTTAGAAATCTCATTTCCATTATTTATCCACATCTGTTTAAATACCTCTTCAAATCTATTCACATTTTGTTTTTTATCCACACATTGCAAAAGCATCAGTTGAATAGCCAACATTTCTAAGCCAATAAATGTTTGTATTGAGTTGGTTCTGTCTAAACAATCCAGGCAATTAGTGCGGATAACACCTTTTTGAATATTATAGATGTCAACACTCCTAGCACTAAAGATGCTAATATCATCGTAATTTTTCTCAATAACTTTCTTGAATTTAGCTAGAGCAGATTCTATAGATGAACCTCTTACTTCTTGATGGTAATCGAAAATAATCTGTATAACATCAGAATGTGCTGATTCATTAAGATGTCTTTGATAAGCATTGCTAAGTGTAGCTTCACCTTCACTGCCACCAATCAAACTTGAGCCTAGCAAATTAACAACAATTATTGATCCATAATTGCGTTTTAACTGTGAAAAGTGTCTGTCGCAAGCACTGGTTGATGCATCATACCCTCGAGACATTTTTACCTTATGAGATCCTACTTGAATACCCGGCTGCTCCCAGAATAGTGGCACTGATCCTCTTGTTTGTATATAGGATGCTACAGAATCATCAATATATATAGCTTGTTCTGTTTCAACAAAATTGGCAACATTTCCATCATCATTACATCCTCTTACATTGAAACGAGTACCAGCTCGCTCACAACTTAATCTTGACACAAGCACTGCCCTCGCCTGCCGGTGGCCAACATATATAGTACGGATTTCTACTGAACCACACATAGCTCTAGTCAGCCAATCTTCACAATCAATACCAAATCTAATAAGATGTATAAAAAGAGTTCTGTTCCAAAAGAATCTATTATCCGGATTAGCACCTTTACTTTTCCTCTGAGCGCAAAGAGTTAAATCAAAGAGATTATCTTGAACTTTACCAGAGTTCCATGAAAAGTAGAAAGTACCAGAATTCAACAACTTTCGAACTTCAGAAACTTTATCTTCTCCTTGAGATTGATAGAATAGAGGAAGAAACTGTGTTTGTGTTATTTTAAATACTTCAACATCACCCACCTTTCCGACGGAGCAACATCCCACCACCAGTACAAGATAAAGCAGGCAACTTTCACCGGCGTTTAGTTGTAAAACTCCCAAACAGCCGTAAGCATCGGCGATTTTATGGTATTGTTTTCGAAGAGTTTCCGTTTCTTGAGACGACAACGACACCACTGCTTGAGATTCAAAAAGCAAAGCCGTGTCTTTATTTCTATGTTGTAAAATTATACTATAAGGGTTTGGTGGCGATGACTTTTCTAGGACTTTAAAACCTTTTGACATAGCCATGTTTGCTTTTTGAATAGAAATTACATTCAGAAAACAGCCATCCACCCTCCACTTAGATTTTCACTTTAATAAAATATGATTTACATGAAAAATCGACCATCGACCGATTCGATTACAAGAGAAATGTCATCACTGTCATTCTATGATTGTCATTTTAGCTGTCATTAAGTTCAGAAACTTCTTTTATAGAAAAAGTATAAAAAGATTTTAAAATTCTATAAAAATTATTTTTTTAGAATTAAAATAGGTGTTTCAAAAATCAAGCAACTATATACAAAAATAATCCAAACGTTACAAAGAGAAATTAGGTGTATTATAGAATTCAAAGAAGCAATTTATAGGGATAACTAAGTTGTACATTAGAGTTTACTACATTTATAAAATTTAACGACATCCGTTTCCATTCAAATCGCATTTCCAATATGCAAAAAAATGGGGAAGAAGGATGGGAAGAGAAAATAGTAGGAGCTTATTCTCTTCAATGGGAACGCAGTAGTATACTATTTTATCATGGTATTTTGTTCTCACTGCTGCAAAATTGTTTAGTTATTAACTACATTGTTCAATATAATACTTTGTATTATAACTTGAATAAATTATTTAACATTAAAATTGACATATTTCTTATATAAAGCGAGGGAGGCGGCTGGTACGGTGATTCTGCCGCTGTTCCTTTGCACGTAATTTTGATATATTTCTTTGGAGGCTTTGGTAACTGTTGGCGGGATGACGTCGACCGTGCTGTCAATTGTGAATGCGCTACTGACAGTCATCACGATGTGTATATCGGGTTCGTATTGCGGATTCGATCGCCGCTCGAAGTTCACGTATCGTCTATACCTGAAATATGATTAGTATTTAAATAATTTGCTAAGAATATTTTAATTTCTACCTTAAGTCAATGGACTTTAGAGGCGACAGATTTTTTAATTATATTTAGAGGAGGTCACTCTAATTGACAAGAAAAAGAAACCTCAAACATTAAAAATTGTTTTTCTTAAATTATATAGATAAAAAAAACAAAAGCTTCAAGACTTCAATCTTACACAATCATATCTCTCTTGCTTGGTTGCTTCAATGTAATCGCATTGGATCGCTTGATGGCGGGGAACATGGGCTGGTCTTCGGGCTCCTCGGGCGAAAGCAATTTGTCTACCAGAGACAGTGGAGACGGATTGATCTGCCGGGAGCTGGGCGTAGAGCTGGTCAGGTCGTCATCCGATGACGAGCCGCTGTTGGAACTGAAACCAAAGTACACAATAATAGTTAGAGATATTTTATCATATAGTATTACAAAGATGCTTAGTTTTTTTTTCATCAATCATCTAATGAGTGATGGAATATTCGAAAAAGTGTGATTCATACTCGCTGGAGTTGTTAGACGTGGTGCTGGATCGTCCGCTGATGACGGGGTTTTTGGAGGCAGGGCCCTTGCTCTGACCAACACTGCGGCCGCGCACCACAAACGGACTACAGCTCTCTGACGACGGTGCCAAGTCGCGAAGCGTGTGGAACATCTGAGACCAGAAAGAGTTATACTGACCTTACGATATATTACCTATTTTCTTTTTACAACTCACCACTTACAGACAATTCCGACATTTCCTATGTTATTTATTTCATCTATTAATATAACAACATAAATAAGAAAAATGTAACTGACCTTGAACTCGAAGCATTCAGTGAAGACAGTGTACTCGAAGGGGCGGTTGTACTCCTGGTAGGGGTCCAGCATCTCGAGCGCGCCGTCGCCCTGCGTGCCGATGATCTCGCAGCACAGCTTCCGCATTTCGTTGCTAGGCAGCGGCAGGTGACGCACCACCTCGTCATCCCACCACTTTGTTAACGACCTGTCGAAAAAAAAAATCTATGGTCTATTAAGATTTTTCAGAGTCCAAAAACTTTAAACTTACTCTCTCTTTGCAAATATATATGTTTGTTTTTATGTGTATATCCATTTTATTGTGACAGCATTTCGGTTAAAGACTCGACAAATTTTGAAGTATAAAATGTCATTTTTATTTTCCCCGGAGTGTTATATTCTCAAATTGGTAATAAACGTTAAAACGTTAATTATCAAACTAACAATACCTTCTATTTGGTATATAAACCATTGCTTCGGGATGATGAAAGTAATAATCAGTAGGGTAGTCCCAAATAGCCGGCTTGGTTGGATCCGGGATGAAAAGTCCAAGGAACAAATTCATTGTATTCTGTTTTTCAGCATCGGAAAATGTGTTGGAATAATATCGGCTTAGTGTCTGCATTATATCATTCCCGTGAGACGACCATGGAGCAGTTTTCCTATACGTTTTTATTCTGAAAATTAAAACTTAATATGAATTAATGGATTATTGTTAAGGAACTTTATAATAGCTCTGAAAATGTTATATATTTTATTGACAGTATAACAACTCCCATGAATATAATAAATATATTTAAACTTGTATAATTAGTTTTATTTAGTAAGTTTTGATGTTATGAATGGACATTACCAATTTTAATAGATATAATAGTTTATTTTTTGATACTGAATTTTATAAAATCGTAAAAAGAGCAATAACATTTATGTATCAAAATTTAATTACTAAAAATTTGTTATAAAGTTTTACCCAAATATTCTACTAATATTTTTACGTTTCCAAATTAGTAATAGCACTCAAAATTGCAACTGGTAAAGACAAAGACCTTTATCAACATAAAACAGACATTAGACCTATATATAGTTACAATATTATATGTTTGCTATACATACCTATGAACTAACTGAGAGCCTCCGTACTGCAGCGCGAGCGTGTCTCCATGGTCTTCATATAAACCTTCCAGAAGTCTCACGCAATCTGAATCAAATTCTATAACTGGCTCACCGATAAGGCCTAGAGCGTAAAGCTGAAAATAAATAAAATTTTCTTTATGAACACCATTTAATTAATTTTTTATCAATAATTCTATCATTAGGGTTAAATACACAGTTATTGGCTTATGTTATGCGACGTTATATTGCAAAAAAATTACGTTTTTTTTGGAATGTGGAACGGTAACTAACCTGATGAGCTAGTACGCATTTTCCGATAGCAAACTGCGCAGTATTCGTCCTGTCTAAACAATCGACACAGTTGACTCGCACAACGCCAGTCTGCAAGCGGCCGGCCTGGTGACCCGGCACACCGCTCTCGTCGTCGTAGCCCTTACAGCTCATGAATATACCCGTGCGACGGACTACTGTGCGGGCTATTGCGGATAACCTTGCAAATATTATAACTATGTTTAAATTACTATTGACACTGTTCTAAAAGTGTGCACCAAAAAATAGAAAACAGAATCAAGCCTGGGAATAGACCACAAATTACTTGGATATGGAAAATGGATGTTCACTAAATTTGCTCCAATGTTTTTAATTTTTCAATTAATTTATTTTGTTATGTGTATGTTGTCTCAGTTTATATTGTCATAATGATTTGGACAGTATTTGTCTCACCGCCAAAAATGGAATGATTAAAAAAAAATATTCAAAATTAAACTTACTTATCTAAAACTTTGGCATCTGCTCCTTTGTTCATTCTCGCCATATCTAAATGGAAATACTGTATGGCGTGTTCCGGTGGTAAAAATTGGTTTAAATATTTCACAGCATTACTTATCACATCGGTTAAAAGAGATTCGTGTTTCTTCTTCTCTCTCTTCTTGACTAGATTTAATATCATGATCGGTGAACCATATCTCCTCATGAGATTATTAAAATGTTTTGCTGGTATTTCTGCATAAGGATCACTAAGGTCTATAGATATGGCTGGCTTGGGTACCATCTTCGATATATCCTGTGACCAATAACTGGGTATTGAACCCCTCATTTGCACAAATGAACTGAACCTGAAAATTTTATATTTTAAATGAAATGATGATGCTTTTTCATGTTGTATTTTTTAAATTAGATACATATATGATTTTCTCACCTGCCAGCAGCAAATGAAGATATCATTGAATCATGAACAATCTGTTCAGTTTCCACTTCATTAGCAACATCACCATGTAGGTTGGCTCCTCTTTTTAAAAATCTAGTTCCAGCATATCTGTTACTTCTTCGAGCTATAAGTGTAAGGTAAATTGGTCTACCAAATATATTTAAGTTGCTTTGTTCTATAAAACCATGGACTATATATAATATCCAATCTGGATGTAGGTATGAATGTACAGCTGACAGCAAATGGCTGTTCCAAACAAATCTCCACTCAGGTACTGTTCTGATGCCAAACTCAAGTCTTTGACTTTGTCCCCTTAAAAATAAAATGTAATTTCAAATTTTACTTGCTCAACTATGTCAAGGTGACTTTTGTTTGCAACTTCGTGACTCTCCTATTTCCTCATGTAGCGTGAAATCGTTCAATTGAAATGTAGACTTAATTGTACGTAACTATCTGACTCATACCGATGTTTCTAGATTATTTCTTAGATAAATATACTCCCTATGTCTTAATAAATCTTACTAATATTACAAAGGCAAATATCTAGGTGGATAGCCACGGGCGACAGCTAGTACTACATAATACACAAAAAATTACCCAGTTTTTTCCTGTCTTTGTTGCAACTGTTGTTTCCATGTTTCAAATATATCTTCATCGTCATCTTCATTATCCTTACAAATGCATTTATTGTCTTCACTGTTTTCTGAATTCAAATTAGAATGATACACAGCTGCGGTTATCGGTTTGGGAAATAACGCAGGAGCTAATTTCCTTGGTGGTGCCATGTTCATTTGCAATGTATGTGTGATATCATAGCTGTAGCTATAATAGAAATTAGTTGATAAATCTATTGCTAAGAACATTTTGAGATATCTCTGCTCATCGGGATGTGGGGGCTTACTGTTGTCACTTGGTATATAGATTGTGGCCGTATCTTCTATTTTGTATATGGAATGTGGACCAATCACAGCTATCTTTCTTCTCTTTGTTACCAATATAATGTAGTATCCTTCCAAAAATCTTATGAAGCCTGAAATGTTTAAGTAGCATTAAATGTAAACGATTACTAGAAAAATTATTAAAATGCAATGCAACAGCAATGTTTCATTTATAAATTTATTAAAAAGGTTATGAACCTTTAAATAAAGATACAGAAATTCCTACATTCTTGATGTAATTATTATTTATCAAATTATTTTCCTTATTTGACCCAACAATTATTGTCAAAATCTTGTCATGTTTATGTTATAATTAGTACTTACCAACAATTCCAAATGCAGAAACAAGTTTATTAAAGCCCGGTGATCTATTACCCCTGTTACCAAAGCCAATCATGTTTAATAATTGGTGTATTTCTTGCTTGTTGTACTCCACTTTATCATCAACCAATATCAATTCTCTAGGGTCAGTTCTATCAATTTTAAGTACACGAAATCTGGTTTGAGTGTTGTTTGAACCAATAAGATAAAACCTCTGTAACAAAAGTCAATTATTATAAAAATTCAAGAAAGTACCACTGTTTTCTGTAATCACAAAACATTTACCGCTTTAGTTTCATATAAGGCTATCCGTTGAATAGAACTGATAATTGGGTGGAATATAATATTTCGCTTCGACATTTTTATGTCTTTTTGTTATGATACTAATGGAATTTAAAACTGTTTAATTAATTATAGGTAACGCTAATTTTACAGGACTGATTTGTTTTTCTTTGTAGAACATTAACTAAAAACAGATTACAAATACAAATATCGTCAATGTTTTGTCACTGTCACAATTATACGGAAAAATGACATTGATATTGTCATGTCATTGACACTTACTTTCTTTGCTGTTGCCATATTTTTTTTTACTTACCTACCTTTTTAAGAGGTACATTGGGTAGCTTTCAATTTTTCCGTTAAAAAAACGATATAATATACGTATTACAGCTATTGCGCCAAATTACACTTTATTTTATAAAACCTTCCGTCGAAACATATTATGTACATACTAGTGATTAATAGTTGAGAACGGAAACAATAAATAAACGCTTGCTTTTTACTCCTCGATAGATGGAGCCTTATTACAAACGAAAGAAAATTTATACGTTTTATAATAAAACACAAACTATACTTTAAAACCTAAAAGAACTTTAAAATAATTTAATTATGAAATTTTTAACATGTGAATTTTTTTTGGAGAAATACAATGCACTATAGAAAATAAAATTGCACTCTATTTATCGGCACGCGTAACTCATATTACAGATGCCGATTCCTATGAGAAAATGGTAGCTAGAATTTTAATCCATATGTCAATTAAATAATTTTTAACAAATTTTAATTCAAAAAAATGCAGGTACATCGCCTGACACTTTCCTTAAGGAAACGGTTCCATCCTGTAGAATTCTGGCCTTAATAACAATCAATTTTTAATATAAAATGGCAATAAGCATAAACGAAGTTTAAGGGTTACTTAGTCCCTTAGTGAAAATGCTTAGCCTTAGATGTGAGTGCGGAAGATACTGCTGTAGATTGTACAACTATTATTCTAAAGATGTACATTAATACCCGTAAAGGATTCATTAATGCAAGGCACGTAATTTGGGTCATAATTAACAAACTCAATTCTAATAGGTGTAAGTGCAATAAATCTTTGAACACCGTGTTGCATTTAAATTGCGGCCTTACGAATATATTATTATAGTAGTAGTTTAGTATTATAATAACCGATCTACGATTCGGGTAGGTATTAAATTCAATGTCCTTACCAAATAATGTTAAAATCATAATTTAAGATATGGACAAATTGCTATAATGCTAATCAAACATACTATAGTCAGTTATGTATTAAATTCTAATAAAATAAATCATTATTATGTACATAGTCAGGTGACGTGACGACGTGGGAAAAATTTAAGTCAGTAATGAATCTCGATAGTGTTATAATTCATGATTGTTGAAAAAAATAATCTTTTAAACTACATGATAGTTACAAATGCATTAGAGAAGAACATATTCGAAGTGTTCCTGTGTTCTCTATATTATTTGGGAAAGTTTAAACTTATATATGGATATTGTGTTTGTACGGTGTAATAGCTTCACATTTGGCTATGAAGAATTAATCCGGTCCAGTTTTGCCAGACATGAGGTGTGTCGCAGGCTTTTAGGGCAACGGAGTCCTAGAGTAAGGAGGCGCGCGTGCGCGGGAGGGCGCTAGTGTCGGCGGCGCGGCAGTCCCGTGTCTACCGGCGTGCGTGAGAGACGTGGTTATAGATTCCCGCGCATATAACCGCTAATCGGTCTCTGCAAAAAACACGACGCGCCCATGGCTGCAGCCGTTATCGAATAGCTGATAGTGTTATATTGTCTGTTTATGTGATGATCACAGAGTTAATGTTAAGTTTAAAGCACACGGCGTTAGTAAACAACCGGTCCAGATAGGGAGGCTGCGTTGCCTCGCGCCCGGTTACGGTGGAATGCAGCAATTTTAACTACTGCGGACCTCGAGGGATCCATTTCGAAATTGGGATTGAAATACAATTTCAGTGTTAAGGTAAGCAAGCCTTATTTAGAAGAACATGACGTTCGTTATAAATATTTAATGTGATTCTTGTCTTACTCCTTATATTTCGCTTATATCGCGCTAATAAAATGATGGTATTCGCGTTAAAAGAACCTTCATTATGTATTAAACAAATCCTAATGGGAAAGTTGGTTTAAGTAATAGTTTTTTTTATTAAATATTTATTTACTAATATGCAGGTACGCATAATATTAGTTAACAAATTGAAAACAATTGACTGTCTCAAGCATGTCTACATTATCAATGTGTATTTTGTACTATGTAAATATATTTTATATTTTATTTTAAATATATTTTATTTTTAAAAAGTGACCCAGATGTTACATGATACGCTCACGAAACTGAAGACTCCGATTCGAATCCCAGAAAACTCGTATTTTAAATAGTTACATAGATTAGTGGTTATATGTTATGCTTGTTCATGTTTTTAAATAATTTATGTACATAAATGAAATTTTCAAATTGATTCAGTTGTGCTTTACCTGCCTACTCCTTTTTACATAGTCGTGACGTATCGAGTGTATTTTTAATTTGAAATTCTTAAAATCTTACTTCTTACTAATATTATGGATGGATGTGTGGATGGATGGATAAATGTTTGTTTGAAGGTATCTACACAATGGCTGACGGATCTCGATAACATTTAGCATATGTACATATAGAACATATTTTGGAAGAACACATAGGCTTATAGTTAAGAAAGTTTTTTTTTTAATTCCTCGCTGACGGAGTCGTGGGCGATAACTAGTTATAAATAAACGTTAAAAATATTTCTTTAGGCGTTATAGGTTTAAAAATAGCTACGTATGTACATCGCATTGTAAGGTTTTATGTTACAAATTGCGTAACGGTATTTCCTCATTCAAGAGTTCATGTAATTGTGATATCAATTTACTAAGTTATAATAAGTTTTATTTATAGTTGCTGGTAATCATGTATGTTATTATAAATCATGTATAAAAAGCGCGGAAAATCGGTACACGTTTGAATACTTTTATTTCGTTACACGGATAATTTTCGTGCGTAAATGATTATTAATAATTTATATTCTTTTAGAATATTCTTTATTGATCTCAAGAACATATTTAAGTATACGTTTTGAATAAAAAATTACAATGACTTTTAATTCACTTGGTATTATTGAAGCGCTAATAGTGTAGTGACTAGGAGTGTGGATTACTGAATTTGCGATCGTGTATTTAACTATAATTTTTAAAATTTCAATTAAAATTTATTTCATTAAATGTCAGATAAAACCCATATTACGCTGAGCGCAGTCAAATTAACATTTCCAGAAGTCGTGACTCGATACAATTGCAGATAATTCGGTCAGTCGAGAATAACCAGTCACAATCCATAGCAGGTACGAGAGACAGATTAAGTAAGATTCATCACTTTCTTTTACAAACGACGACCAAGAACGAAGAGAATGGCTCCATTCAATACCGTTCTAAATTTCTCACGGCAACAATTATTTATGCGGTCCCGCGAAATAAAATCCGAAGAACGCATTGTTACGATATCTTTTTCTATTCGTTCTTTTTATGTGTGGCAAAGGTGCCGCCGTCATTCAGCCAGGTCGGCTCATTTAATTCCTGATTTTATTACAAAATTTTACATAACTAGGTATGGCATAACGAAATAAGATTTTAATATGAAATAGGATTATTTTGTAACAGATATTCACGCTTTTGTAATGGCTAAGTTAAACATATGTTAAGCTTAAATATACGTTTATCAATATGATTTGATTTGTTGAGAATAGGTTTGACATGAATTCTTTAAAATTTGACTGCTTGTAAAAATGCAGGGTTAGAGCCTTATCCGTAGATAGCCAAGGGTCTATGCTTGTGAGGCAGGACAGTGAACTTGTCTAAAAATGGTTGGTACAATCGGTATTCCAGTGTACCGGGAACAGCAAACAGAATACCGGTGCGCTACCGGTATTCCCATATTAAACTCCAATGGCACAAGCTATAGGTATATTTCAACTGACAATAGCATAATTTCTTTTCGGATTTGTATCTTTGTTTATTAGAGTGCTTGTAGCCTAAAGACCTTTACCAACATATTGAAGAATGTAGTGTTATTTGATTTGTATTCTTCCCCGGAGTGTCATAGCCTAATTGTTTTTTTTAATTAAATGTAAGTTAGCGTTTTGAACTAATTAACGTAAAATTGTTACAGGTGATATCAAAGCCTCCATCGCTCTCTTTCCCGGCTTTGGGTTTCGAACATTTGATTATATTTTCCTCGGTCCATTATGGGATTTGAATTAATTTTCTCCCGGTTGGTTTTAAGTATTATTAACTTTGTGGGTATTAAACTATCTAACTAATGAAAATTTTAAAAGCCTGAATAACAAAAATGTTAATAAACATATATTTAAATTGCTTATACATTTTACAGTACGGTTTAATTAGCAGGAATAAGACTTATTCCAAAAAGTTAAAAATATTTCCTTGTAGCAGAAATCTACTTAGCAACTGCTATAATTATAACGACATGAGTTGTGTGGGGAAATAAGCTAGATAAAAGTAAAGTATGAAACTGCCTCTATTGTACAAGACTTAAGAGGGTTGCTTTCATTCAACGTATAATTTACATTTTCTGCGTTACTCTAATTCTTGCTTCGTGGCTGTATGCCGATGTGGCCTTAACCTGTTTTTCGAGTGACGATTCTTCGCGTTCACGTGTATTCATTATTTACAACGAACGCTTTTATCGTTGCGGCCCAGGGATGCCAAATATAACCGTTTTACATTTAAACTTACGGGTACTGTATGAAAAATACCTATATTGAAAAATAAAGTTTTTAAAAAGACTTGAACACAGTTAACATATAGACACAAAACTTGTATAGACTTGAACAGTTTTTTGACCAACTACCAATGTGGTTTGTATGTGCATTTTACTTAAACTAAACATAGACATTATCTGAAGTCCAAAACCTCATTCGAGCAACAACTGCTGCTTTTGCGAGTTCTACGACATTTATAGTCGTAGTTTAAAAACATATCCAGGTCTTAATTGGTTTGACCCAATTGTACTGCAGTTTAAAATTAAATGCTTTCTGACAAACTTTAACTGCATCACATGTAGTTTAGCTAAAACAGTTTCAACTGCAATATAGCTAATTTTGGATGGGTCCCATCTAATTGATGTTGTTACTTCGTTGTCATTACAATATATTGGCTTAAGAAACTGCGAAATACAATTTAATTATTTTCTTAAAATCCTTAAACCCAAAACAACTTCTAAAAAAATTAAAGTGAAATATATTGTATTAAAAAAAAAAAATTGAGGATATCACAGCTTGTGATATAAACTTACAACGTGCGATGAATAAAAATTTAGTCGTTTTTTTAATAAAGGAAATATGTGAAATCATAACCTAGCTGATGACATTTGACACTGACATAAATATTTAAGTGCTGCCAACCAATAATTAAAAAGCGTTTGACATTTTGCATGCTGTCCAATCTATTTCTCTTGTAACCAAGAATTGTAACGTTAGAATTTCTCGATTTTTACGAGTGTTTGTCGTTCGAAAATTTTAAACATAGTTTCGCTGGTTCTCATGATGCCTCGCGGAAAGTTAACGAAGCGTGTCCGGGCGCTGGGAACTGGGAACTTCGCCCGTGTTGGATGAGAGCCGTTCGGAATGGAATAAAATTCATAGCACGTAATTGTGGCGTGCGTGCCCCCGCCGTATTGTAAACATGTCGAACAATGAGCATAATAATGCGCGCCGTGGCGCTTTATGCGTGTTTGGTAGCGACGGTTTCTCTTGTTTTCGACTTTACTAATTTTATATGGCTTTCGTTTTCAATTATTAAACTTGTGTGTTATGTTGGATGAATAATTAATGTAAAACTCTATAACCGCATTGCGGCAATGACATTAAAGTACCAATATGTATTAAAAATCACAGTTATAACGCGATAAAAACGGTATTATTAATTTCAATTATAACTTAAAACTTGTAACTTAAGTACGTTCCCTTCAGTTTTAACCGTGCTGTTAACTGAAGGTATGTAGCAACATAAAGTATTTACAGTGTCATGAATGCCTTATCAATTAAGGATATTTCTATTATTTTTTTAATTTATTTTTAATGGTATTCGTATTATATGAATGTCTTCCATTTAGGTATAATTAAAACGGTAATACACATAAATCTTTATTATACATTTTAGAAATCTAGGAAACCTCTTTTCTAAAATAAATCGAAGTCTAGTCCGCTTCATTAGGTCACGATAACCTAAGCGAAACGGATGTGTTCATTTATAAACTTCTATAACGAAAGTAACCTCAAATATGTTACAAGTTAAGATTTATCTAGAATTTATATTATACTTTTTAATAAAAAAACATACTAAAGAATTTTAAAGGCGAGGAATGAGGTTACTGCATTCTTAAATACTAAATATTTTATTAACTAAGATTGTGGTCTGCGACACTAAGTCAAAAGTTCACATTCTAAAACAGTGTTAGAATAGTTAACGGTATTATAATTCTATTCAATGATACCTATCTATTGTCGATTCAATTATTATTAAGTAGCTATCGTCCGTGACTTCGTCCGCACGTGATTAAGCAAAACGTAATTATTCGCCTATGTGTTTTTCCAAATTCTTTACATATGACGAATTTCGGCGAGGTCCACACAGCCGTTCTGGTGATACCTTCTAACAAACATCCATCTATTCAAACATTCGCATTTATAATAGTAGTAAAATAATAAATTAACATTATTAAATATCTAAAGCCTTTCTTTAGAGGTGTTCCGAGCTTCCCCTTCCTTTTATTTTTCTACTCGTTGTCTCCTCTATATTTCATTATTCTTTGTTTCTGTAAAATACTGGCAATTAGTTGACAGTTTTATTTTTATCGGATTAGTAATGAAATTAAAAGAAGAGTATGTTCCTGATAAAGAATTGAATTAAAAATGCTACTTTAATTCAAATATATGATATAAAAGGTCTAGGTTAATGACAAATCCGCATTACAATCCATAAATTGTTATTATTAAGTCTGTGTTAGTTGTAAATAACAAAATTTAAATTGGTGTGATTATTTATTCAACTGTCTAGACTTGTGTGGGGAACTAGGTCGCGTTTACAAAGACAATCAATTCTTTTATCTTTCATATAAACTGGGGTAAAACGTGGTTTCAATAGAATTCTATGCATATCGGAACGTATGTAAATTTCATTCCAACTCAAAAACTAAAGTTTGTATACAAATAAACGTTTCTTTAGAAGGTATAAGAAAGCCTTTATTTCCTCTAAAATGTTTTTACAAATTTATATTGTTGCATAATTATAAATATTAATGGTTTTTGACAATATTATGGTATTTATTGCTTTTTAATTAATTTTACGTTTTGTATTTTATTGGATGATATAAATGTAAAATTATCACAGATTTACCTAGTTAATAAATAATTATATTTTACAATTAAATGTTAAGCAATTTATAATATAAACTAAAATATGTAAAAGAAATTTAATTGGACATAAAAACTTACCTCTTTGGTTGATGTTATATAATTTAATAATTAAATGCAAAATAAATTAGTAGCAATAGCTAATTTAAGTATAAAATTTAATATTAGGTCAACAATGTTTGGTTGCTTTTATAATTACGTATACGAGTTCCCACTGAGCAATAACCAAAGAAAAACCATGTAATTGTCTGCATTGCAGTAAGTTCTCACGCTTTGGCGTAGACTTAACGGTGGGTGAATCTTTATGGCATTTATTAACGTACAAGTAAAACTATTAAACTAATTATTATTGTCAACTAGTCTTTTGAGCTAATCCTAGTTTTACGAACTACCTAAAGCGCATCTCTGTTTTTTTTTCAACGGGACAAATGTTTCGGCAGAGGAAATATATCTATTTCTCCTTACAGATTGCAAATCTCTTTTAAACGGAAACTAATCTAAAAGCCTAAATTATGTTTAGATAATTTACATATTTTAGGTTTAGGATTTGGGTTACAGAGTCAAAATTTATTTTAACTTGCAACCGACGCTTGTCATTTTAATATTTTTTTTAAAGTTTAATATTATGTTAAAAGAATTATTAAAAAGTTAATTTTATGAATAACTACTTGACTACCGTTCGACTTTTTATACCAAAGCTAGGAAAACATTTTGTCATTATCTCTAAAAGTTATCACTCATATATTTGTAATTATGTTTATTTTATAATGTGCGTTACATAAATGTTTAAATATAAAACCGGTATACGAAAAAAACGTCGGAATGGGGCTGCGTTGGCATCTGTCGTGTACCGGCTGTTGTCCGCCGGATGGAGGCTTAAAACAATTATAAAAATATAAAATTAAACGTCAAACTTTAAAATAAGCAGTAAAAATTTTTTGGTAGTCTGTGAAAGATATATTTTAACTTCTATCAAAATTCGACTACATCGATAAGTAAAACAACGTATATTTAATAAACACAAAATACAGCCTAAAATTGTTGTTTATATTTAAATATTATATTTTAAAATAAAATTTTCAAGAACTGCATCTTAGAATAGGAAAATAAGTACGTTAAACTAGAAAATCCACATCCGGGCATAGAGAAGATTTCTAGTCTGATTATTTCGAATATACATACTGCGTCATACTTCAGTCCTCCGGCAAAACGTGAACTCTGAGATGTATTCAACTTGTTTGTATGCACACTAATGTTGCCAGACTTACAGGATACACAGTTACATAAATTATGGCAAAACTGGAGTAAAGTTTGCGGCAACACTTGTATTGCACGGAAATGCAGTGCAATACGACGCTATTTTACAAGTATTTCAGTATTAATTGATGCTGGTATTACTGAATATCCGTTAACGCAACTTAAGCGCTTTGATGTTAATTCATGTAAACCGGATTAGAGCGAAGTTACAATATCGTGAAGCGGTGCCGGTTGATACAAGTGCTAGTAAACCAGTTTAGCCAATCCAGGGGAATAGATTAGTGATACCAATTTGCACGGTTATCGCACGCTACGTCAGATGTTGTATACTCTTCTCTGGGAGTATATAAAAAAATAGGAAAACACATTTTTAATTCCAATTTCCTTACGTACGGGTATATTTATTATGCCTAACTTGATAATTAGAAGTTAAATGTCACTGACTGCAGATAAAACTGCGACTTTGATTATCATACGAACGGTTTTGCCCGTGCCCTGATGACCTTTTATCATTTCTTTTGCTTTTGCTTGCGCTAATTAATAACAAATATTCTATTATGCCAAAATATTCGTAGAATTTTACTCGTTGATAGCTAGTGTTACTATAAAAACAAATAAGCTCAACTGACTATGATGACTGACTACTATGAAAATCCGGAAAAAGTAATCGAACGACACTCATTAAAATCGGTCAAAAACTGCTACAGATGGTCAGTATTAAACAAAATATGCATATAAAATACACACATAAACATACGAATTTTATTTACAAAACATTAACTGTCAGTTGAAAAAAAACGCATCGTTGGCAACCCTAATACATACGCGTGTTATTTCGAGTACGAGTAGAGGCAAGAGCAAGAGTGAGGCGCTTCATTCGTAGGCGCTAAGTGTTTACAGAAGAGTGCCGCTGTGGCATCGGTAATGAGGAGGGAATCGGAGAAAGTGGGGGAGTGTGTACCTGTGAGTCGACGCACAGCCGTCGGGAATTTGCAATTTGAACGAATTTTAATGAGTGACTGTAACAATACCTCTTGATAAAAGCCCTGCTCCTATTTCGACATAACAATATGCTGGATGTAGTGTAGGGCTTCACTAGTAATTCCAATTGAAGTTGGAGTGTCAACAACCGAGAATGAGTTTCAATTTGTAGAGCCTTATATTCAAAAATGTCACTAGCTGTTTGTAGTGCTCCCCTTATGTTGACAGTTTCTCACTTTTATTTGTGCTTAACTTTTTTATTTGTACACATGTTTGTTGTGAAATATTTAATTTTCCACAATGTGAATCGCAATATTGAATTACTTAATCCAAGAACTTTGTAACACTTATAAAAAGTGAAGGATAGGTCATAACCTGAAAATAAAAAAAGCTTGCGCCTCATTTGTTTAAAAAAACTCGTAGCAGTGTACAGACAAAAATCGTTAACTGTCAAAAGTACAATCAAATATAGCGTAGTGATGTGATGTATCGACAAGATAAGTCGGTGTTGCCGCGTTCTGACGACTCCGTTACATAATTGCAGTGGACGGACGCGAGGCGGGCTAAACCGGACGAGCGCGGTTCGACGCCCGGCCGGACCGCACGGTTGTACCTTGTTCTTGTTTATAACGTCGATACCGTGCCCGTGACCTTGAAGATTATCGATATACATCGATCGGAAACTCTACCCTATGATTTTTAAATCACATGGACGTTATATATTTTTTTATAAACCACTTGTTCAGATGTGTACATCACTTGGAATAAAATTACACCTCAGACGTTATAATCGTTTCAACCGTTAAGGCAACACTAGGTCATACATAAAAACTTATTCACGTGCTTATTAGATAAAACAGCAAAGCACATAAAAATATTACATCAGATATTTTTTTTATAAGAGAAGGGGCAAACGAGCGGCGGGAACACCGAGGTGATCAACGACACCCATGGACATCTGCAACACCAGAGGAACTGTAGATGCGTTGCCGGCCTTTAAGGAAATGGTATGCTCGCTTCTTGAAGGTCCCTTAGTCGTATTCGTATAAGTATTACACAACGCGACTGTGCGAGGCAAGAAATTGCGCGAGAATCGCACCGTTGTGAAAAGCCAGCCATCCAGGTGGTGTGGATGGAACCTGGCGTTCTGTCGTGTCAAAATATTTTTAAATAAGATATTTTTCTTTGTCAAACTTTTGTTTGTATAAATATTTAGCAGAGATGTTAATTCATTTGAGGTGTCGAATGAGAGAAATAATAAATCACTTATGGTCAGTCATAATGTTATGAGAAGTTATTTTTAGTATAATTAAATAAATTCTACGTCTCATTGAAAATTTCTCCTAGACTACTCTAGATTAGACTAGGTCATATTATCTATTTTCGCCTGCGCTCTCAATTTTGTTATTTATTTCGTTTAATAATTAAAAAATCCAACGTCGGTTCGTTGGAAAAATACATAAATATAGATTAAACGGACAGCTGCATACGTTACAGGTTCATTTATATTCAAGTTGGATACAAAAATGTGCATTTCATTCCTCCAACATATTTTATTAAAAGCAACCGACTGCCTTAAATCGGATGGAGAAATAAGTAATGAGTGAATGCGTGAATTCGTATTCGTACGGCATTCGCATGCTGTTTTAACTCGTAAATTTAACATAGGAAAGATACGTTCGTATGTTGACAATAATGAAAGTCAAATACGCTAAGTAAGAACGTTGCCTCTTTTTGTGTTTCTGAACATATACTAACAAACGGATGTATGTAAAATTATATATATCCAAAAGACTTTGATATTTTATAGATCATTCGTTATTTAATCTTGGTCAATGAAACATTTCCTTTTTGAAATGTGCCTTTGAAAATGTCTTATGTAGTTTTAGGGTTTGTCATTTCATTTCAATCAAACACTCTTATTTAAGTTTGTAATAAAATAAAATAACTAACCTAATATTATATGCATGTATTTTAAAAAAAGAAGTGGTCAAAAATAATACATAGAATTTACCTTAACTATTGTATTAGTGAAATAAAAAGATCAAACGTTTTTAATTTTTGTTCAACGACGAGAGTTTATGAAGAATAATTTAAATTATTATAGTTTTGAAATATCTTTAGAAAAATTTCAACTTCACTTTGCTTCCGAGAGTGGAATGAAAAATAGTCATAGTTTAGGTTGTAATTTATCATTCTTTATAGCGGACTGTCTTCTTTAATACGAAGAAAAGTTAGCTAAGATAGACAAACGTATGGTAGATTTTAGCTGTAATTTAATTATTACTTTTGAGAAAGGTTACAACGTTTTTTTAAAGCAAAAAATCTTTTTTCCGGCTTTGTTTACATATGGCGGGAATTTTCTCATATCTCCTTCGCAGCGCTACTTGTGCTCGCTTTCAGTTCTGAACTTCAGGTTAATTAACTCTTCAAAAGCCAGACGGAGGCATCCTCTTTTATACTATTATTATTTGTTTTTACAACTTAATAAAAAGTATAATAAGATTTGAGGAGCCTGGATGTATGCAATTTTGAGTGGACCTAGTGAAATCACTTTTAATCTTACTTTTAGATGGATGGATGTTTGTTTGAAGGTATCTCCGAAACGGCTAAATAGATATCGATGAAATTTGACATATATATAGAACATAGTCTGGAAGAACACCTAGGCTACAAATTATGTTTTTTTTTAAATTCCGAGCAGACGGCGTCCCATGCGACAGCTATTTAAAAAATAAAAACTTGTAATTCTGTACAATCTCATATGCTTATGTCTAACAAACCAAAGTTTCATTTCCTTAAAGGCCGGCAACGCAACTGCAGTTCCTCTGGTGTTGCAGATGTTCATGGGTGTCGTTGATCACCTCGGAGTTCCCGCCGATCGTTTGCCCTCTTCTCTTATAAAATAAAGATAGGAATAGTCTATGCATTAATAATACATATAAGAATTCTGCGGTTTTTAAAAAAATTGAATACTTTTTCCTTAAAAAAATTATGAATAATTTAGGTCAATTAAACAATTTACAAAACAAAAACGCAGGTTACCAAGAGTCAATGAAAAGTTAACAATTTACCTTCAAACGAAAAATGTTGAATAAATTTTGATAGAAACAAGTGGATACTGTAAAGTTATTTCTAGTTGAAATCCCGAAGCGTAACATGGTTTTGAATTTTGCATTCGGATTACGAAATTGCCGACAACCGAGACTGGTCGCCGCTAGCTATGCACACGGACAAGTACGCTCAAAATATTTGATTTTCATTTAAAAATACTACGAACCACAAACTAAATATAAAACCAATTCCTACGTCTCGCAAAATACTATTATAACATCAAATATGTATTATCTTGATATATGTATGCAATAAGAATATATGAGAAGGAAAAACAACACATTTTAACAAAATAATAACAAAATTATTTTGAAAAATGTTATAAATCTACTGTTTGAATATCATTAATTAGGGAGTACTTTGGTGTCGTTTTCTTTCTAAATCATTGCTAAGTGCTCTTTTAGTAGACATTTAAACAAAACAGCATATGGCAGTAAGATGCTTACTGAATGAGCGTTAATATTTGAACTGCACGGAAGCACTGAGCGAGAGCTTAACAACCAAAAGCCGAATATTAAAGTTCATACATAACTCAAAGCATTTAGATTTCGCGCAGTAACCTACGGAACATCTAAGTTTTAAATCCGACGAATAAAATTGCACGATGTCATATAATTGGAGCGTCTGCTTCCAAAGTCAATTGCCTGAAACGGACAACTAGATAGAACTTTATTAAATTTATGATGCTCCCCGAAGCTACTAAAATTAACTACTTACATAATATATGTGCAATAAAATAGATGTTTTTTTCGTTTATTTCTCGTTGATAACTTTGTAAACAGTTTTGTAAGTTTAGTTTTTGTAACCAATTTTCCAAATGTTAGGTTTATGAACATTGAAAAAATTGGTGTACAATACTTTTATAATTTTTCTAGTGTGTTTCTATTATCAAATTATTTCAAAACAGTAAATTAAACTAACGTGTTCTGTCTATATAATTTAACAATCTCTAAAATGTAGCACGGGCTGTCATAAGAGTGGGCCACACAGAAACACTTACATTTTGATGCAACATTGAAGGTGCCGGAAGGCTTGTAAGAAACATAACATGGCTGTTAAGATCGTAGTGGGTGGAAATACTACAAACGTGAGGATTGTATCATGTAATAGAAAGAATTTGGATAAGGTAGTACGTTAAGCCGCCTTATCTTTTTGTCTTCCAGGGCAAAGGCCGATTTACTAGTATTGAATATTATCAGAGTGGATATTTGTAGTCTTTTATTTCGCGACTTACGTCTTCAAGTCCAAGGCTATTCTTTAATAAAGACTCTGTCTATTTATCTTGCTTCTGTTAAAGGAAATTAACCCTTTTTACTTTATATTCATACTTTCCTAACTGTGGACCTATAAAAATATTTTACAGCAAAACTAGTCGTATATTATCGGGCACAGAAAGTGCTTTTCTGTGTTTTAATGCTTAATCAAATTTCCTTATCTAAGCTTAGTAGAAAGGTCACGTCAATCCTTAACACGAATACATTCACACAAACGGAAACCAAATATGATTAATGAACACACGAATTTTAGTTTTGTGGAACTGTAACTAGTAGTGATCGATAAAAAGTAGAAATTTAACTACAACTCTTTATATTATTTTGTCCATGCTATAATAGTATATTTTAGTTTAAAAACCTATATACCAATTTTAGTTTTCGCCCCTTTTCGACATTTCATCTCTTCGTGAATTTTACCAAAAAACTTTTAGAAATATTTTCAAAGTGAAATATTCTATTATCTTTACAAAGACAAATAATTGAAAACTTATTGATGCCTACATTAGTAAGTAATGTAATAAAGACGCTGATTAAAGCGCCACGGTTTTTTTTATATCCGTTACCCTATAATTATTAAGAAGAAACAAAAACATAACTTACTATAGAAATACCATAGATAAAAATTCATACTTTTTAATCTCCACAAACTCTCCATTACTTATATTGTGATATTTAGGAGAGTGTTTTGTGTTACTTATGTGTAATGTAACGTTGGCCCAACGAAGCTATTTCCTTCGTTAATTTTTCAGATATGAAATATGAGTTGTCATTACCGCGAAAGAGGACGAGGTTAAAAGGCTTGTCGAAGGTAATACTTTTCATTGCACGCAACGCTTACGTCACACGTACGATTTGAGATTAGGAATTGGTCACACTGGGAGAATTAACAACTCAACTTTTAAAAGACTTTAATTTTTTCTTTTCTTTTCAGGTAAGATCTACAGAATTCTATAATGGTATAGCGATAGAAAAGGGAAACATGGATATTTCTTTATTTCTTGTTGTCAAAGGTAAGTTAAATATTTACATATTTACATTACATACCTTATCAATTGAAAGTAAAGTCAAATTAATTAAACTTTCGCAGTACTTATAGTGACTATATTAGATTTTACTTTGTCAGATGTAGATTACTAGGCTGCTGAAATCTTCTGAACTAGGCAAGGTATTCGTGAAGTAAAAAGTTATATTCAAATGAAATTATTAGAATTAATTTTAATTTAATTTACGTCTCTTTAGAAATGCTCGTGATTGCCGTCTCTGTCTAACCATGTAAGATTAAACGGTATAAAGCATATTTCTTAAAACATTTTTGAATTCTGTTCCAAGTTTATTCAGAGTGCAAACGGCAGTTGTATTGATCGTGCCATTGAAAAATTTCGCATTGGGATTTTATTCAGCATTTCACACAGCTGTTTTCATAACAATAGTTAGCAATTGCCATCTCGTTGAAACTATGCCGTTGACATTTTACGAAATTTTCTCTTCATTGTACGAATGCTCCGAAGTGAAGTCTTTTCGGGTATTGTTTTAATAATAACACGGTCGGTTGCAACTTATAAATTTTTCCACGTCCAAGGTTGCATACCTTCAAACAAAAGTCAAATAAAAAACAATGTATTCTTGTAACCAAGAGATCAAGAGCTTCGGTGGCTCAGGAGCCAAGCCCTTGACTCGCAATCTGCAGGTCCTGGGTTCGAATCCCGCCATGTATCAATATGTCTTTAGATTTGCATATGTACACTTATCCGAGGTTCTTACGGTGAAGGAAAACATCGTGATGCAACGTGCACATGTCTGAGAAGAAATTCAAAGACATGTGTGAAGTCAACCAACCCGTACTTGGCCAGCGTGGTTGACTATAGCCTAATCACCCTTATCTTAGGCTAAGAGCCCCTCGGTGGGGACGTATAGTGAGCTGATTATGATGATGATGATGATGTCAGTACATTAAAAGCGGCGGAAAAATAAAAAAATAAATGGATAGCAATTAAATTGTATAAGAAGATTTTTTTTTTAATTTTGCAAAACATGGTCGCTGATGTTGCCATGAGCTTGGACTATCAAGACTTGTACAAAAAATATTTTTAATAACAATACATTTTTTACAAGACTCATCAGTCTATGGTTCCTTTTTTTATTAAGCTAAAGCTTTCTAACAATAACACTATTTTTCAAAGATTCTAAGATCTAAGTTTATGCACGTACCTTAATAAAAAATCTTTTCCAATTAGAATTAAAATTACATTGTTACTTTTCAACTCCATGCATTGCGGTTATAGGTCAGTCAGGCCTTTGTTAGTTAGGTGTGTACAGTCAGCGTCATATAGATCGTAACAGACAAGATATGCAAATATATAGGTACACCAAAAGTAATCAATTATATTGGTACAACAAAAGTCCTCAAATTAATACATACATTAACCCTGCTCAAATACATCGGTACATACACAGCGTCAAATATATGAGTACATGCAAGGTGCCCATAAATATCGTAGCAGCCACAGCGTCATGAGTAACGAAGCAATCAAGGTGTGCAAAAATATGCGTAACATTTGACAAAATTGAACTCTATCTCTATTTACTTGTAGTACAATTTGGAATAAACTACTTCTGTTAAATTCATTGGACACTGCATCAAACCACTGAAGTAAGGGATACATTTTTCATGATGAAAATCTTAACTTTAACTTTCGATTCGATTAAGTTAAAAACATGTACATTTTCACGCCTGTTACATATAGGGGTAGGCAGAGACTATGAACTTTTATTTGGCTTAGCCAAACGAATCTTCGCAATAAGTTCCCAAAATAGTTTGGCAATCGGAACGTGTCTTCTTCTTCTTCTTCTTCTTCTTCTTCTTCTTCTTCTTCTTCTTCTTCTTCTTCTTCTTCTTCTTCTTCTTCTTCTTCTTCTTCTTCTTCTTCTTCTTCTTCTTCTTCTTCTTCTTCTTCTTCTTCGGCTTTACGGGCCTCGTTAAAGAACCGACACAAGTTGCCAGCTCAAAGGACTCATAGCGACTGACCAAGTGATTGCCATTCGTCGCTTTATATACTCTTTACAACCCCCCCCCCTCTGTTCGTGCGCATGTACTTACACTTTATTGGAGATCACTGTACCTATGTTATTGAAGTTACGTATACACATACGATTAATATCGCCGAATGCTATTATCCATCTACGCACTATTTGTCAACCATAGGTCGAAGACAGTCTTAAAAATGCATTGCACTTTGTAGTTAACAACTTAGACGGACGAGCACAGCCATGAATCTGTTTCTCTGATAGTAAAATATTGTGATCTTATCTCGATATTCAATTGGTTAAGTTTACATTCCGAAACGTTTTTAAAACATTCACGGCTGGGAACTACTTAAGGCCACGTTTTACAAATCATATATAAACATAGAAGACTGTTGCTAATTTTGGCAATCCATTACCTACTATTTTTTTTTTGTAAGGTAAGGCAAAATAATTTAAACAATACTTTCGTCCATCAATTGCTGAAATGTTTTTTTTTTACACACTGGTCTTCTCTTTCCTTTTTTTTTTCAAATACAGTTTATTTCCGTACTCACGGTTTTATCCTCGTCCTCCACTATGTTTTTTTTAATATTTAAGCTTTTTAATTTTAATATCGAAGCACATGTAATTAAACTCTATCGCCGTAGTTTTTAGGTACTTTTTGACATTGCCTTGGACTAATGAGTTTGACCGTTAAAGTACTCTTCTATTTCAAACAAAAATGAAGGAGATAAAGCGATGCTATTGACATGTAATTTGTTTATTACTCATGTTTGTTAAACTTGTACCGGTAAAAATAACACTTTTACCTTTACCTTTTACTGATACTGATTATATTTAAGAAAGAAATAAAAAAAACTGAATGTCAATATCCAAACTACATCAATTTTTTGGTCGATTGCAATAAAAAAAAATTGTCGAGCAAAATTTTGCATTAACAAATTTTTACTGGTTATGAAAAAATAACCCCGTGATTGATAAAATGATAAAAAAAGTAGCCTGAGATTCGAACCGGTAAACTTACATATTACGGCAAACATACTAGAATACTGCGCCAAACTAGTATATATTGTGACAAGGCAAAATTTGATATTAGTTATTACGTATCTGTATATTTGCATATCTTGTCTGTTACGATCTATATGACGCTGACTGTACAGGCGTTAGTGTATTGACGGTTTGCGTGGGCGTTAGTGAAACGGCAAACATGTTGCAAACAAAAAAATCTACGTGTTCCTATTTTTAATTATATGACGTCATTTTTAATAACAAAGATATTGTTGAAATGAAAATACCAATTAAACACAGACTGTTAAAAAACGTAAAATAATAACTGCTTTTGTCTCTATTTTAACTCAGATCGTGAAGAGTCTATTCGTTTTTACTTCTTACTTCTTATGCTTGGATGGATGGATGTTTGTTAGAAGTTATCTTCAGAACGGCTGCACGGATCTCGCTAAAATTTGGCATATATATAGCATATAGCTTGGAAGAGCACATAGGCTAATGACTAATCCTTTTTATATGGTGCGAAAGAAGTTGCGGGTAATCGCGAGATAGTTAATAAAATTAAGTCAAACAATAATTAAATCTCTTATTTTTTGTCATATCTTATTCGCAATATCTTTATATGTAAAATGCCTATACATAATTTGTGATGATTGATCAATATATAAATTGCCTTCGGACGTAAAACTGGAAAAGAGGATATATTGTAATTTATTAAATATTTTACATAATATATAAATAATCGGAACTCGTTTAAGCTGAGCCTATATTTTTAAACGGATAAGGTCATTGTACGGAAACGAAAAATTTACTGTTATTTACTTTGGTTGGCAAGCTTTCTTATATATGATTCCAATAACACATGCAGTTGAAAAAGTACTACGTAAATGACGATTTGTCTATTTAATAAATAAATATTCATTTATCTTACTAATTATATAAATGCAAATGTTTAGATGGATAGATGTTTGTTTGAAGGTATGTCCGGGAACGGCTGAAAAGATCTCATTGAAATTTGGCATAGATTTGAACATATTCTAGAAGAACGCATAGGTTACATATTATCATTTTTTAATTCCGCCCGGACGGAGTCGCGGGCGACAGCTACTATCCCATATAGATTATGATGCGTTTGATAATACTTGTTAGAAGAAAAACTTGGCATAAAACGTTACGCTTCCGCATCATAGAGAAATATCGTAAAATATAAGGATAACATTAAAGAAGCTCAGGAATTGCAACCAATGCTGGAAAATGCATTGCAAATTAAGATCCTTAAACTAAAAAAATATACCAATTTAAACATAAAATATCTTTGTTGCTTCTATTTTTTCGGCAGTTCAAACACGCTGTTTGGTGTTGTAGTGTACAGTTAACCAAAGAGTTGAAGAATCTCATGGGTAAAGTGTCGAAAGCATGTCGAGGACGTCAATCGTAGTTAGGGCCGTCTCAGTGTACGTAATGTTACGTACGTGTAAGAATTCGCTTTGATCTACGCCTGCGACAATTTTTTTAGATGAATGCGTATAAAAACGTGAGTTTTCGTATGTCTCTTTTTGTTTAATTTATGTAATGTGGCAAAGATATTACCGTTGGTTTTTGATACCAAAATCCTCGTTTTTATCTCCATTTCGTCAAAGACAGGGACGACAATATGTTTTACAGAGATTTTAACATATTTCTTAAACTTTTCCAAAACAATAAGCTTCTTATCCATTTTTACGTGATAATAACTGAAAGTGTATTACGGAAATTGTCAACTAGCTTGTGAGGGAAATCAACAAGGCATAAATTAGCGATACTATGTTCAGATAAGTGAGTTTCCGTTCACATTTCCCAGCCACTAATGGACGCTTGTGTTTGCAGCATAAATAATCGCACGTCTTCTACAGATAATTGTACAGCATGCTAATGTATTCTTAGTTCTGCCACGTTTGAATTTATTAGATTAAATGTAACCTTCACTTGATATTAGTATACAATATCGTCTTCACCTTACTACACACTAATATTATAAATACGACAGTTTAGATAGATGGATTAATGGATGTTTGTTTCAAAGTATCTCCGGAATGGCTCAACGGATTTTGATGAAATTTGGCACATATGTAGAACAAAGTCTGGAAGACCATATAGGCTACTAATTAAGTTATATTTTAAATCCACGCGGAAGGAATCTCGGGCTACAGCTAGTACTTTATATTGGCCGTCAAAAGTTTGAAACAAAAATATGATATATAAAGTTCGCCAATGATGTAATTTAGGTCCTAAGTTATATTTGGAACCTAAATATTATTTCGGTTTCCTAAGTTTATAGTACTTCTAAACTCTGTCTTACAGAGTTTTGCGGCGCGCTGTAAGATATTTCTTGCGAGAGACAATTTATTAGAACACTTGAAAGGTTTACATGTGTCGTTTTTAAAATAAAGAAATGTTTTATAATAAAATGTTACATTCAAGTATGTGGCTATTTCATCACTTCGAGTGAATTATTAAATATCTGGTAAGCATCGTTTCGAACATTGAACGAGCCAAACCGTTATAATGATATCGTGAACTAATCATTCCCTCATTTTAACAGCCTATTTCGTTTGCATTATTTTTTCTAAGGGGTATTGACTTTAAAAACAGGTCTATCGATAAGCATATTTAAATTCTGATAATGTTACTGTTATTTTTAACGTTTTGTGGTCGTCTGTATGTTGTGCCCACAGATATTTTTTATCTGTAATTTATTTCTTTTCGGCCTTATATTTTCCGACGTTAAGTAGTCTTCCTTAGTGTTCATTTATAATCTCCAAAAGTTATTAAAGAAAAATTAACGATTCTTTGTGCAGAAGTAAGTGGGTAAATTAATGGAATTTAAGGTGCATTATATCTAGATTTTATAATTGGCAATACAATTAAATTTATTTATTCTCACAAACGCTTCGAACATTGCAATTGCTTTGTTGAAATCGCAATCTCAGACAGGGAGTTAATTTGTTCCGGTTAATCCGTTAAATCGATTCCCCGCGTGATAATACAGTTACGTATCCAAGAACAGGAGTTTCAGCGTCCTTTTGTATAAAATAACTCCTTGTTTCCTTCAATAAGTGCGACATTGTTTTAGAAAAAAGTACTCGTATTGACATGCTTTCTTTGTACATTTGTCGGACAGACAAACGGTTAAGGTTCAGGTAGGTTTTATTGTAAACCTTTAAGGCCTAAACAGCTAGACTTAATTTATAAAGTGTAAGTAATATTTCATTGGTTTATAGCTCTCGATTTTTGACAAATTTTCTGTCACGTGGTTATATAGTTTGTTCACATCGGTATTTCCAAACAAGTACGACTTAGGGTTTTCAAGCAGCCAGTGTATCTTTATTTAAAACACGGACAACGCATCTGAAGTTCCTCTGGTGTTGCTTATGTCCATGGGCGTTATGATCACCATGATTTTCCCGTTACTCGTTCCTCTCTTACCTTATAATTTTTTTTTTCTATAAAACAATTGTTCGCATGTAAAGTCTACTTCAATTGAAAAGTGAGAATCAAACTATTCAAGCAATTTCTATCGTGACTGTAGGAAAATATTAATCTTACAACCCAGTCCAAAAGTTCAACATTGGTAATACATTTTTGTGTATCGCGACTGGCGGTACCATACGAATTTTCTTTTCATTTTGATAAATAAAAAGAATTCTTATAATTCTTAATGGAATTCGGCGATATGATGCTAGCGAACAATATGCATGTAACACAAAAACTACAGACAAAAGTATGAAAATGTATAAGGACAAAGATAAATGCAGATAAAATATAAAAAACTAGACTTTAAATTATTTCGCTTACCTTTGTACATTGCGGTATTAAGTCGCTTACCATTTTAATAGCAAGAATATTTAACAGAAATATTTTTACTATCATGCCAGTTATTAAATCTGTTACCGAAATAAAATCTGAAAATGCAAAATGTACAATCAGCTTGAGCTTTAAAATATTGTGTACAAGCGGTTATATCGTTAAAAATAGGCATTTTATTTTTAATTTTCCCGAAGCGACACGGCGTCACCGGAGTGCCACGATTGCATATTCAGCATCCGATGTGCTGATTGCAGTCAATTGAAACAGTTTACAATCCTCCGGCCACTTCGATATGTAAATTGGAAATGTCAACAAGCTAATGAACAAGCCTATTATGTTACGCTGTCAAACACAGAGTCCTTTAACTTTCATTTAGGCAGTCCCTTACTGTAGGTTCCTTACACTAAATTCTAAATAAAGACGCCCATACTGGCTCATGAAAAATTTTAATGGCAAAGAACTCGTTATATGCCAATTAATAAAATATTAATCTATAGCATAACTTTAATTTGGTTTAACGTTACTACATTACTAATAAAACCCGTATAATGTGCAATGTTTGTTCTATTAATTGTAAAATATATTTAAGTTACAGTTCCTCTAGTGTTTCGGATGTCCATGGCGGTGTTCGTCATCTCAGTGTTCCTACAACTCTTTTGGCCTCGATTCTTATAAAAACCCTGTATGAAATTACAAGAAAATGGAAGCAACATCTTCAGGGAAAGAAATAAGCAGTAACGCAACATAATATCCGCGTAAAATAGCTCCATGTTGTACGTGACGTGACAAATTTCCCACGGGTATAGCTTGCATCCTATATCCAGATTTTAGGGATATCAACTGACTACAAAATACCTTTTTCTGCATTCTCTCCCCAGTCTGAACTCTGACGTAAAAAGTATATCTCATATTTGTTAGTTGTTAAGATACTATTAGTGCTAAAATTCTTTGAAGTAAGATTCTTTTTTGATAACAATTGACAAAAGACAAATGATTTCTTACACTTTAAAATATTTGCATACTAAATAAGGTCTGGTCACCTTTGACTTGTGACAACGTACAAGTTGTAAATACTTCGATATGGGTTAAAATCGTGATCTTATTTGTTTATTTCTAGTAGCAGTAAAACATGAGTCACCAGTTAAAGTAAATAATAAATAGTGTTGACTTGTAAATTAGCTGTTAACGCCGCGTCGGCGACCAGTAATTTGCTGTCCAACAAACAAACGGATAGATAACTATCTGTCCTTCAGCGGCTCAAGTAATTCATTCAGCGGGACCATCGCGTGCCGACTCACAAATGCATTTTTCTTTTTTTTTTGAAACGTTATTAGAATGTTGTTTTTGCTTAAATGTCACTTTCTTTTAAATTTTTTGTATGTCCTATATGTGGCTCTGGGATTTAGATAGTTCTATTTTATAATATAATATATTAAAGATATATTTTTATTTTCGTCAACTGCCAGTAATTAGTAGAGTAAATTTTTTTTTTCAAAACGTATACACAGAAAATAAAACTGTTAAAGACACTTCGTGTTCTCCTGAATGTAAAAGAGTTTTAGAACTCCCCAGAAATTATTATTATTAAAAAAAGAAAAAATACACAAAATATTTATTCCAGTATGATGGTAGATAGTATATTGAGATGGCCTTGGAAGGGTTTTCCCTTGCGCCGTAGCTCATGAATAAACGTTGGAACATAAACCTTTAGGTGAAGTCAAAGTGTACTCAGATAGTACCTGTAATGCATTTACTCTCCGCCTCATGCCGGTCACGTTCCTCGAATACTGTCTCATCTGCAGGACCTTGTACCGAACAAAAGTCAAACGGAATCTGATTCAATGTTTTATTAGAAAAGTATTCTATCTGAAAATGTATTATAATATATATAGACTACATAATTCTTAATAAGATCGCTCAAAGGTATTGGACTATTTTTGAATAGGATGACATAAAAAAACACTTTTATGATTTGGTCCCGTATAACAGTATATTGCGACATCTTTCAGAATTGTCACTCTATCAGAGAATACTGTGGGGACGATTGAGAGTTCGCATCTACGACTTTATTTGCACTATATCGGTCAGATCAAAATGTTAACCGATGTGACAGGCCGCCCCACTTTCTGTTGCGATAGGGATTTCCACTAGTCACAACTATTGACGGTTTTATTTATTAAATAGATAGTTGCAGTTGATAAAGCTGTTTCCTAGATTGCCGAGTCAGATATATTTTTATCGTAACCAATTCTATTAACATTCATCATAAAAAATAACAATTGACAAAAGGATTAAATTTGGAATAGGTTTTTCCCTTTGAATTCCACGCAGTTAAGTAGCAAATTGGCACAACTCTTTCCTTATTAACCATCGATACAGCTGAAATCACATTCACCTTAACTGGCGACGAGTTAAGCATAAAATTGAGATCGCGCCAGCACCGAGCGTGAAATATTAGACGGGGAGCGGTGTTCTGATTAAGCCGTAAAAGAAATTGGTTCCACGGCTCTCGGTGCCTTATCGTCGACGTTACGCAGCCAATTCCCTGTCAGCCAGCTCGCGCCCGCGGCTGCTGCGCTGAGATTCCTCACGACGACTGCTTAATGTTGAACTGGGAACTCGGAGCTGGGAAATGGGAACTGCGCACAATGCCGTGCCTTCTTATTAAACTCGTCATATTATGGAAATTTCCAGGGACGTATTCCGTGAACAGTGAAATTTTGTTTTTTGTACATATGTGCAAAAACGTTGTTGGCGGTTGACGGTGAAATTTTGCTTTATTATTTTTTTAAATATACCAGAAGATATGCAGCAGTCTAGTCAATTAAAGAGTACAGTAATTACTTCATATATTTTTGTTACAAAATATAGAATTTATACATTTTGACAGGGTTTGACAGACATAAAATCAAAGATGGCGTCTTGGGCTATTTGTGTAGTTGTGACAAAACGCGGGAAAAGCGGTCCCGTTAGAGCGCCAGGTGGCGTGGAGGTGGACGTCGCTAGCGGAGCAATAAAGCACCCAAGCCGTGCGTATCGCCCAACGTACTTACTGCACTTAGCGAGTTATTAAATTTACAACCTACCTTAAATTTACTGCATCGTTTGGCGACGACGCCAGTAAGGCAAATAAACTCGATTATTCCCTAGTATCAGGCTCGACCTGTTTGTTTACTTCAGTGCCCTTAATAAATAATACTAGATAACCTTAAAAATACTCACATCTATTAAACGAAATATGTATGTTAAAATGTTTGACCTGATATTATTTTGTGATTACTTTATCTAAAAATAAAGTATGCACTAATATTTTTTCACGTAAATATTTTCTTTATCCATTTTTCTTTTATTACAAAACGCTAATAACGGTTCTCATTCGAAATCTTTGATGTGAATCTTTTCTGATAACGTAAGCCGGCGATAGGGCGCAGGTCCCTTCCCAATCACTCCTCATTACTCGACGGCCATTGTCTAACAGTGATTTTTCTTTTTCACATAACAAATGATCTTACTTGCCATTATTACATGAAATATGTTCAGGAATATAACTATACATTATTCCAATCTACACAATCATATAACTTTTATACCATTAGCTAACCTTGATTGACATTATCATTTAAATTTAATTTATAAACAAATTTCGCACTTATTTCACTTTTAGAATTAAAAAGTGTAGATATAGAAGCAGTATCTCTATCGTAATTGGATTGAAAGACGCGGATAGCTACATATTTACAAGTTCGACGGTACAGCAAGTAACGATTTACAATTACGTTAACTTTTGCCGATTTATGTTTCTCAGTCGTTTGTTAATAAAAAAAGTTATTGAGGCGCCCGTACAAAACATTCAGTCGCAAGGCTGGAAGTTCAATAAATACCGTAGTTAAATGAAACGGCGAATTCTTCGACTACATCCATTATTCGTTACGTCGATTGTTCCTTATTGAAATTCCGTTTAAAAGCCTGATGTAGCAATTTCCATCGCAACTACTGATAGATTATCTACCGGTTCTATCCGAAGCTTACCTTTTTTAATTTCCTATTATAGTGGGAAATTCTGTTATAACCCATTGTGAGAATAAAAGCTTTTTTTTTATTAAAACAAATATAATTTATTGTACTTACTGAATACAACTTGTTGAAATTGCAGAATAACTTGAAACATTATGTTTCTTTTTATATTTTAAATTAAATAATGCAAATGGGGTTAAAGTTTTTGCGTTTTTAATCGAACAATAAGGAATCTAACTTAACCTAATACTGCTCATACAAAAGTAACTTAAATCTTAGCTTATCTACTCATCCGTGTAGCATTCTAAACAGTACGAATAGATATATAATATTTAAAACGTTGTACGTGCTTGCAGTAAAAAGGAGAGATAAAACAGGTGCCGGCTGAAATATGGGTCCGCATTGGCGAGCGTCCTCATTGCAGCCAGCTCTCTTTTATATCTATTTACCACAGATTATAAACAGAAATGATTACAGATATTTTATCTTAGCACACGACGTAACTCATATTAATATCATCTTTTATTTTATTGTTTTGAATCCAACTTTACGTTTATATTGTAAACGATTTCTTTTACGATCGAAGAGTTAAGAGCCAGTAAGCGAATTATATTTTAGACTGTTATGAACGTCATTGCTAACTCAAAGTTCGTTATAATACGAGGCTTCCTCGTTTCTTTTCTATCAACATGTTTTGAAACTCTTTAGGAACTATTATTATCATTATTTATCATTTATATGCCAAAATATAGTACTTAAGTTTAATTTCATTGACATATTTATATGCCCGTTATATGACTTTTGTAGAAATGTATGCACAGGGTAATGCTGTTTTAATTTACTTTTTACTACGTTTGACATCATCATCAAATGAAAACAAACATAATTCCTCCATCATTATAAATCCATTCACATGATTACATTAATAATGTGGCAACACTTAGCGCCTACTTTATGGTTAACATTTCAATATGGTGACGTTAGATGGTGTTGTATGGGTATGTTTACTTCAAGTTGTCACGGGTGCCATCTGAAAAACCAGCTCGTATGTAGGAGGCTTCACGGGGCCGCGTCTAGCAGGGTCAGTGACCGCGGACCGGTCGTGATGGCTGCCATCTCTATTGCCATCGATGTACAGCTTCTATGAATTAATTGTTGCCATTTGTAAATTATTATTACAATATTTTTGCAGTAATATTTTGAACACAATGTTTACAAAGTTTTAGAAAGATTGGCTGATTTTTGATAGGCGTTTTATTATAAATCTATTTTGCAAATGTAGCTTTGAATAAAGGGTAATTTAATACTTAACTATTAATATTAACTTATCTTTAAATTGTTAATTATACTCTGCCATTATTTTTTAAATTGGCAACATATCTGTAATAAACAGGCTAATACGATTTGAATGTCACATAAATGTGTTATTTACTTCCAAAACATCGATAACATTGTAGCACTATGCAGATAAAACTATGAAAATTTTGAATATACCAATTATGAAGCCGATTTTGCTGTAATATTGAGGTAACATTATACAGCTGTACTGGTTCTCATGTAACAGTTATGTTTTCTGCTTTGCCAATTTGTAATTTTGCACTTGTAATAGGCTTTTTTAACAAACGTAAAATTTGTAACTGGGCTTTTATCCGCTGTTTAACAAAATAATTCCAAGCAGATAAACTGATCATAACTTAATCAGCCATGATTAATCATAAATTTTTAGTTCAACATTTTTTTATAAATAATTTATGTGATTTTTCTTACACCATACGTGGTTTTAAGTGATTTCGTTGTTCTAAGGTTACCGTACAAAATCAATGAATGGAAACACGCATACCTATGGAAATATCCGTAGGCCACAGATGAATGTGTGGGCGTCTTGCCCTACACGATTACATTTACGCAATCGTGTCTGACACTTTGTTACTTAAATGGACAACTACTTTGTTATTATCTGAATTAACGTACCCAATTATGTCGTCATAATAAATTGCAATCGATTAGAGATGAACTATTCGTTGAGAGATTTCTTTTAAACTCTGCTCAATTTGTAATCACATTTACTACTGCATTAAGATTAGAACATTATTATTTTAATCACCATTGTGGTTGACAGTTTTCAGACTGTTGATTTCTTATAAAATTGTATTGGATTTTATTAAAACACAAGCTGTCGCCTGCGACTCTTTACGCGCGGAAAAAAACAAAAAAAAAACATAATTAGTAGCCTATGTGTACCTCCAGGCTTTGTTCTACAACTATGCTAAATTTCGGAGAGATCAATGATGACGTCCCGAAGATACCTTCAAATAAACATCCATCCATCCAAACATTCGCATTTATAATATTTAAAATTGGAATGCTGACATGTTTATGAATAACAAAATTATATAACTAATAAATATAATACGTTAAACAATTTATTAGATCCACGTCTAGGCATATTATTAAAATTTGTAAACATTTTTTCAGTATTACGAAACAAATTAAGCTATATTTGGATGAAGTATAACAGATATGGTAAAAATGTAGTTCTACGGAAGTGGGTGTTTAGGAGTTTGAGTAAAACTCATTCATCTCAGTTAATGTGTGGGCTTATATTTACATAAATTACAAACCCACCGAACCGGGTCAAGGTATTTAGTGTACGAAAATGCATTTAATATGTGTGTTGATTTTTATACATAATTTTTCGACAATTCTTACTTTATTACGATTATATTGCAATATTTTTACTAATATTATAAATGCGACTGTTTAGATGGATGTTTATTTGAGGGTATATCCAGAACGGTTGAACGGATCTGGATGAAATTTGGTAATTATGTTTATTTTTAATTCCGCGCGGACGGAGTCGCGGGCGACAGCTAGTGATTTATACAAAGGAAAGATATACGCCAGTAATTATGACTTAGTAGTACAATAATATACGTTTTTTAAGCAGCAGCCGTGAGCAATTTTTAATTACCAAACTTAAGGCCTCTTCCTTAAACCATTCTCAATGTTATAGTAAATTCGAATAATTATTCTTCCGTGTTTAAAATAAAACAATAAGTGTAGAATAAATATCGATTGCAATAGAGTTTGTGGAGTTTTTACTTGCAAATTTACATTTTGCTTTAAATTTATTGAGCGTTTGTTGGCAGCGGTGTTAATTACAAGTCAAGGGGCGGAGGTCACTTGTGAATTTCTTACAACTAGTATTCGCCAGCTCGTGCCCTACGCTTCTTTCTCTCTATATCTTTTCAGTCTTTTCACACTGCGGAAGACATCACTCAAGGGATCCGCTGGTTAATTAACACAGCGCTGTATTCCGATCTTATAGCGCTGAAATATCGTTGATTTCCTTCCTCTACCGCTGAAATGGCCTCTTCACATTATTTTATATTTTTCTAGGTTATTTTTTCAATGTTCTGCCATATTTTTTTAACAAAATAAAGTGTACCTTGTTCCAAATCAGTCTGACTAGTTTAACCATAGACAAATTAGTTATTTCTCCTTTTCGTACATAATAAGTCAATATTCGGTTTCCGTAATATAAATTAACATCATATTTTAACTCACAATTTTTTTTTATTAATTGAAAAAATATAATGAATTTGACGTTTCCCTACATTCAGGGGTTCAATTATTCAAACGCGGTCAATTTTTTTAAATGTAACCAATTCAATATTTGTCTTAACATTCACAAAAAGTTACAGTATCCAGAGTACTTAGACGGGAGTAGGTCGTCTTCAAAAGGCCCTAGTGCAGGGAAAGCAACGTTTTTTAAATTTATAACGGGCACGAACGTCAAGCTTTAAATTAAGCTATGTATGTTTAGTGCTTGAAAGTTTCCAGAGCAGCAAAAATAAATGATGTCGCAGCGCTCTTATTATCTCGCGGCGCGCGACGCAATATTTTTATCTTTTTGTAATGGTATAAGCTAACGTTATTTAGCCACATCGTAAATATTAATTCCTAGCCGCATTTTCGTATTTGTTTTACTTTAATAATGGCACAATGTATCGCAGTTATGCGGGACGTGGGACGTTATATTTTTATAATAACGCTATAATAAAATAACAGTTACGTTATAACTGCTATAATTACGTTGTCTAAATGAATGGAACAATTTAAACGTTTGTTAAATGTTATTAAAAAGAGTTATTTGGTATTAAGTGTTCGTATGTGTAAAATTATCAAAGTTTCCAGGTCAGTCGGTTCTATTAAAGTTTAGTGTTACAGTTTTAGCGATCAACATAGGTTTAAATTTTTTTTTTCTTAAAAAGTCAATACGGTGACCTACAGAAATATAATAGTGTTGATTTTTGATTAGCGCATAATGCCCCGTATCGCATATTATGTTATCAAAATTGCCTTTTACAGTAATTTAGCTTTTGTGGTACATTCAAAAACGTTATACGCATTAATCAAACCGACATCAAACGAATAATTTGTATTAATTCGCTAATTGGTGTAATTAGTGGCTTTATTGCGCGTTGAGGCATAATTGGTCTAGTCAAACAATTAATACCCACATAATGGTACATACAATGTACATAACAAAGCTTTACGCGATACATAAATGACTTGAGCCTAAGTTATGAGTGGATTAGCTAAGCTTAATATATTGATGACTAGCTGAGATTACCGGCTTTGCTTTAAGGAATTTCTCATATAACATATCGACTAAATTTGGCACTAAACTATTCTATCAGTATTTTACTTCTAATTGTTAAAATTCTAAACCTTAACCCTATCAATTGTATTCTAATCGGCCAATATTATTTTAATTAACATACGTAATTACATTGCGCGTAATATAATTAATATTTTGTATGTATGAATACATTCAGGTGACCGGAGCGATGACCTGTGTTAATTGTTAGCACAGGTGCGACGTTTCGTGCAAGACGAGGTCAGACGTGCATATTGTAAACCTTAAGGTTAATGACCACTTGTCTATAATGTACAGTCTCTATAGTTACAGACCTAGTTACAAATTGTAGTTGTTAATGAATTGTTTAGGATTCTTCAATTGCCGTATTAGTAATATCTCATTAGTTAAATTTAATATAACTCTATTACTCTAATCTCTTTTGTAACTCAAATTGACTAATTTCTATTTTTATTTTTTTATACCTATCATGATTCGTTATTTGCCAGTAAGAAAATATAACTCTGTGTTCCTTTACGCTCAGGCATTACGTTTAAAAAAAGAACAAGTCACGGTAAATTAAAAAAACCGATATTACTTAAAACAACTCTGAATTATTCTGTTAGTTGCCTAGCGAGCATTATTTCAAATTTATTTTTCAAAGTTATCTTGTAATATAAATAATTGTATGATTCCAATTATTATTATGTGAATTTCAATTATAAACTATTTCAGTTATCAAAGTAACAAATACGCTTTGATAATCTTAATCGCACTTCCACCATTATCTCTACAAGCAATATCTAAACAGAACGGCGCAATACTATTTTGCCTTTTATTTTGCAAGCGGACTATTCAGTTTATCCAATAAAGTTACAATTTTAAATATTTTCTAAGTGTAAATATAATTTAAAATTTTATAAGACGAAAATAGTAATAAATAATCTTACTAAAATTAAAAATGCGAATGTTTGGATGGATGGATGGATGTTTGTGTAAAGGTATATCCAAAACGGCTGAACGGATCTCGATGAAATTTAGCATACATATAGAACATAGTCTGGAAGAACACATAGGCTACTAATTATGGTTTTTTTCAGTTCCGCGCGGGCGACAGCTATTATTATACTAAATAGTTGAGAAGGATTGATAAAAGAACGGCAGTTGATGTTGTTTTTGCAACACTACTCCATAGCTCGGTTGCCAAACTAGTTTTCATGATGGATACAATGGTTTTTCTAAATACAACATTCTTTCTAGTATAAAACTATAAGCGTTCCGATATGTCCAGCAAAAAGTAATCCAGACCAATCATGGAATGTGGATGTCTTATGCTCTATTTCACAGCTTAATGAAATCGGAAACGCGAGACTCTGAAGTTATTTTAATTATGCATTTTTAATAGATAGGAAAACAAAATATTAATCTTAAGAACATGAATTGAATATCTTTTTTTTTTTAAATTTCTCTTTGATTTCGGAAAAAAAATTAAACATTGTTTTTTAATAATGGTGAATTTAATTTACTTTCTGTTATAATTTTAATTAAAAGAAGTTGACTGAAGGATAGTTTCAATGATCATTAGAGAAGCGTCGTCGTCGCAGGATGGGTGACCGGTTTCCAAGTAATTATTCTCAAGAGACTCAGTTAACCAGAAAGCTTGTTGAGCCACTTACGGGTATTGTATGACTTGGGGGGTTTTGAAGTTTTGTTAGTAATGAGAGACTTGTTTTGGTACCAGATTGTTTTCTTTACAAACCTAAAATTGTATGCTAGTAATATGGAAAAACTCTCAGAAAGATCTCATGTCCAATAACAACAAATTTAAAAGCAAGGATTCACATTGTCATATTAAACACTTTAGTACTTGAGAGAATCAGTTTTGATATTCAAAGAAAAAAATCAAATATTTAAAAATGGTCGTCTATGAACACATCGGTGTTCCCGTTGCTCGTTTTCTCCCTTCTCATATAAAAAAAAAAGAATTGTGTAGTGTTGAATGGAATGGAATTTTCTTATTCTCTATTTAAAAAATAAAATAACATTTAATCTTTTCAATATCACAACACAATAAGCAACAACAGCAGAAAAATAATTATAAAGAAATAACACATAAAAACATTTATGTAAAGGTATTCTTCTATTTTGTTAGAACAGTAGTCGCATTTTTTCATTGATTTGTAATAAACTCACCTTATAAGTAGACAGTTTTCTCGCAAGTTATATTTCTTGTATACCTATAAATAAATACCAAAGTAATTATATTTTCGTTTAATAACTTCTGTTTACATTTGAAATGATTCTGATTTTATATTTCGCGGAACTTTTGCTACATCTGTATCTCAGGGGACGTACAAAAAACCTATTTCCAATATATGATTGCAATCTCTGCCTTGTGGGCGTTGGTTTGATAAATGAATAAAACATATTAATATTTTATTTCGATTATCCTCCACATCATAAAAATAGGTTAGTTATAAATATTTGAAGCATATTTTCAGTGCAAAATAAATCGAAATATTTTTCTATTAAAATTTCAAAATGGCGGTCACGTATAGGATATTGCCTGATATATCGCGAGACGATTAAGGTTACGGGAATCAGATGCAGGAACGATCATTACTTTCTTTTTATACCTTTACTTGTACAATGTTTTTACAGCCCTATTCAGTAATCTAAATAATTGCCATTAACTTTAAATTTTAATGTAAGGGGTTGAAACGATCCTCAGTAACTCGTACAGTCGTCGTAGTTCAATTATTAAGAGTCCCACTGTGACGTCCCTCGCGAAATAAAACCCGGAATTCGGTACTAGCGACGTACTTAAATATAGTTCTCATGAATATTCTAACAGGCCATCTATATTACTAAATTCATGTGTGTTTCAGTGCTTCGGGTTGACTTTTCGCTAGTCTAAGATTCGATTTTTGCTTTATTGAAAATGCAACTCAAGACTTCGTCACGTTACAAATAATGTATTGTTTTTTTTCTTTTACCCTTCATAACTCTTTTTCTAATTCATCTCTTTTTATTTTTATATGTCCTATATCAACTTGTTCGATGTCGTCTCATGAATTGTTGAATTTGGTGCTTTAGGCCAATTTTGTGTAACCAAATCTGTTTAAATATGTTTTAGATGTCTTAAAAATCGTAAAAGTCGAGTCTATATAAATGAAGAACTTTGAAAATTTAGTTTCCTAATTACGTATGCAATATGGTATTATAAGACTAACTGTAGTAGATTGCCTCTAAAGGATGGCAAACTTCATTAATTCCGTTACGGGATATTTAATTAAAAGCCTTCCAGCTTCCCCGGCACCGGCGTTTAGCTGCTAAATTATACAATAGCTAGTTTTTTAACGTCTTCAAACTTTGTTATAACAAAGAAATAGTTTAACAGCTTATTCCGACGTATATAAATGAATTTATAACGAAGATAGTTATTGAAGTTATCAACTTCTACTCCTATTTTAAAGATGTTAGCGAGTACAATCTTTGAATTATCGTGGTATGTACTAGCTTTTACTAGCGACTCCGTCTGTGCGGAATTAAACAAAAAATCTAGGAATAAATATAGCCTATGTTACTCAGTGATTGTGTAGAGTACGAATGGGCTTGGAATTTTTGAAATCGGTCCAGTACTTTTTGTGTTTATTCGTTACGTACAAAAATATAAAAATACAAATCTTTTCTCTTTATAATATCAGTATACATTGAAGTAATCGCTACTAAATAATCAGATAGATGTATATTTTAGCATTGTGCCATTTATAAAGTGATTTTATATTCTTAATAAAATATTATATTAAGTGAGATTCAATGAACTACATTGACGCAATGACTGAAATTACAATTTTTAGAATCAGTGGATCACAACATGTCAGTACATTGTATGAACGTACTAAGATCACTAGCTCAAGTATCGTGTTCGAAGAAAGAAACAAAAAGCATTAATGAAACTGTTTTTTCTCACGTCTAGCGTACAAGTCGGGGCGAAGAATGGCCGTTTTTTTGCTGTTAGTGTAGAAATGGGGAGACGTTCAGAGCCGGTTGTGTGATAATTGAGCCGGGGAACCAATATAAACGTATTCCAGTATCGTAAAAGGCTTTATTTGGTAGGGCGGTCCGAGACGCTTTCGAGTATTCAAAGAACTCTGTTTGTTAAACGTTGTTTGCGGAACTGATGGAGGCCACACGACGTTCATGAGAAAGTATCTACTAACATTATGAATTCTTTTTTGTGGAGTCCTAATGAGTTGAGAATAATTCTTAGAGCTAATCTCTGGATTTTTTAATGTTTATTGTCAAGGATTGTGTTCTTACATTTGTAATATAATAAAAACTAAATACATAGTAACTACCGCAGGATTATTCTAGGCGCCGTTCACTAAAATGTGAAAACTCTTTTAAACAAATGTGCCAGTATTACGTCAAAATTAATTACACTATCTCCCAACGGATGTTCCTTAATTAAAAGTGCTAATACTGGGAACTGGTTATGGCATCGATCACGGTCAATACCTGAAATAACTTAACCAGTTATATACCGAATTCCGGTACGTATCAATAACGTTGGCCGGTACCACGTAAACAACGTAATAATTCAGAAGATGTCGCTGCGAGCACAAATTTCGTACCGAGTACGCTCCGTTCACAAACGGGGACGCAATCCCGCAATTTGACTTAAACCAACACGTCAATTCAAACTGCTACGTTCTGAAAGGTAAGATGAAAACACTCTTGATATTTTCTATTAGTGCTTCGCTTTCAAATCTTTCTTAAACGTGCTGCAATTTTATGGAAAATACCTTTTTATCTTCGCGTATATTAAAGACTGCACATGACAGATGACAGTCAAAAAATCGTTTTAACAGCCGTCAATGACATTGCAGCAATATAAAACATCAATTAAGTTTAAAAGTAAGATTATGACGTTTGTAAGCCGTGTTAGCTCTAAAACAATTTTTTTTATTCTTTAGTTTATAATTCTATTGTAGCTTAATGTAATGATTATTAAGAAATCAACTTGAAAAAGAAAAAAAAAATTAATATTGTTTTAAGTCATTCTCAAAGGATAGACGTCAGTAACATCAAGAATGTTATTTTTTACCTGTAGTTATTTATTTAGAACATGTGTAAAAACATTTAATTTGGAAGCTAGAGCAACTATTTTTAATACTTTGTTCTTTGTATAGATTTTTTCACTATTACTTTCGTTCGGTCTATTAATTCATATATTGTGGTAGATCACACAATTAATAAAAGTAATTGGGGATAAATTCTATAATTTTCATGAATAATTTCTTCAAATCAGATTCTTTACAAATGTTCTCGTTGATTTTGAAACAAATTATGGTCTCGCGTGAGTGTAGCGATACAAAAACCCGATCCCAAAACTTACGTGTAACCTTTTTTTATACGTCAAATTGCAACTGTTGTGTTATGCCACATTGTAGGCCCCTAATTTCAGTTATTATAACGTTACATAAACAGTTATCAAAATAGTCTATTACAACTTACTGCCCTAGTTACAGTTGCTAGGCGTTTACTGATCGCAAGGTGATTGGTGTATAATAGTTTTTTTGTATATTTAATTATTTAAATGTTTAAACAGGACGGTTACATTTGGTTGTCACCAATTTTTTCTCAATTTAGCAAATTTAAATAATATATTTTATATATATTTAATATATATTTTGTAATTGCAGATTGTGCATTATATTATATCATATTGTCGTTATGTCCTTATTGTAGTGTTTTATTGGGCGTTTATGTCATAAATACTATTAAATTTCATATGTTCATAAAACTTATCTAGAAAATATTCTACAGTCGTATTATTTAGTTAAACTGGAAAACTGTAACAAAATCCCGGACTATGTCGTTCTGCATATCAGTGGTCCCGTTTCCATACCAAGATTTAGCTATCAAATATTCACAAGAGGAGGTATGGTTGCTGTTTTACTGCCTCCTCCCCGCGGCACCCCGCCGCCCCCCGCAACGCGCCTCACCCCCGCCCGCCCTGTCTGAAACAACTGAATGTGCTAAAATCAATAACTGACGCTTGTTTGACATTGAGGTAATAATTGAATTAAAATAAACGATCGAAATTGAGAGAGTAGCGTCTGTTAATATCTTTTAGTTAACGGACTAAGAAATATGTTGAGGGTTCTTATTAAAAAAAAATGCAATCTGCATTAAACCAGCTTCGTATACAAGAATTGTATATGTATTATAAAATTACATGCACTTTTAGTTAACATTGAAATCTTTTACCTATCAAAAGCCTTATTACTACTAGATTAAATTCGTTATTTGGACGGGGTTTCAATTTTTCCTGACTCGAGAGTCGACCCGCCACCCCGCGAATGAGGCCCAAGAAGTTGGTTAGGTTAGAGTCCTCGGCCCACCGAACCCTAGGGGCCGCGCGAACCGAGCCGGCATGAAGCGAAGTAAACATTTTTCTCCGGAGCCCTTATGCGAGTTCGACATTTTTTTAAATCGCGTTTTAGCGCAGACTCAACGCCATCTAGTATAATACGAGTGTAATGTTAGTCTTGAGAATGTTTTTTTGGAAAACATATTTACACATTTATATCGAATATTGACATGTTGTAAAATTATTTATTTTTTTCTTTTAAACTGTTGATACATCGAAGTGGACATTATCTGTCCTTGGGTACCTGAGTTCAAGATTAATTGGGGCTCGTCATTGTAATTGCCGAGCTGACTTGAGTCGTAATGGTGGGAATGAACGCCGGCCGAGTTTTATTACAAAAACGTTGACGGTGACTTACGGCCATTTAATTCAACCTTACAATCATCTCTTGTGACATTTAGTCGGATTAATTTCGTGAGAGAATTTTTTTATTCTAATTGAAATCAAATACCATAAATAAAAATAATGTTTTCAGTTTGTCTTTAAAACATAACTGTCTAATTTTTATAGTGATTTGATATTTCGACACTCGTAAAATCAGGTCATCGGATATTCTATCCGATTCTCTTCTGAATTTTATACCTACAACCGGACAGCATATCCTGTATCAAATTTAAGTGGTTTCTTATATAATAATAATTTTAAAACAAATTCATTTATAATAATATGCAAAGATTAATAAACGGAAGGTTTCACGGCGCAGGATGAGGTTTGTGGTTGAAAGACGAGACTATAAAGGCGGTGGTTAAAGTTGAAAGCAAGTTGAACAGGTCCGCTTTGTTCTGGACGGAGATTTTATGGTTTCTTACCTGACCTCCTTTGATTTGACATTCTCTGGTAACATTTTAGCGCTCCCAAATGAAATAGGGCTCCTTTATTAATTCCATAATATAATTATTATTAGCGGTCGTCCACGGCTCCGTCCGCTCGGAACTAAAAAAACGTGATTAATAGAATATGTGTTCTTCCAGACTGTGTTTTATGTGTATACCAAATTTCATCGAGATCTGTTCAGCCGTTCCTGAGATACCTTCAAACAAACAAACATCCTTTCATCATTGGAATTTATTATATTTGATTATTTCAAAGATCGTATCACAAAATATTCTTAAAAATAGTAACAAGTTAATTGTTTTACACGACAGTTATTCGAATTTAATAATCGTATATTTAACGTTGCAGTGCTAAATACAAATAGGAATTAAATATCATAAAAGCGTTAAACACGATCGACCTTGCCAATTTAATCATTATTTCCGTGACCGTTTACCTCAATTAATTATTTAACATCAGTCATTAAGTGCTCCATATATTTTTATGGTAAACCAAACAGAATTATCTACATTACTGTTTTACATATTCTTTCTTATTATTTATTGCAAGAAATTGTATGTACTAATTAAGCACAACAATGCTTTCAGAAGAACAAAAAAAACAGTAAGCAGCAAGCAAGCGTAGTGCACATTTTAACACCTCGTGTTGACAGCAAGAAAGAAAAAAAGATTTGGCGCCTTCTTTTGGCGTGTAAGAGCGCGGGAAAAGTGGATGTTCTCATTTCTTCAGTGCACAAGTAAAACAAAAATAACAAGAACACTCTGTAGGCGTTTCTGTATTCACTCCGCCCTCGAGTATAATCAATCATTTTTATCATCACGAGCTTTTATTTAACTTTACAACTTTGTTAGAATTTAACCTCTGAAACTATTCTAAGGAATTAAAATTACCCATACATATTGAACCTTCATGCACTTTGATACTTAAACACACAACTAATTTTGACATGAGAAAAAAAAACATAGCCCATGTTAAATTTATTCCTAACCAAATTACTAAATTAAGACCCTAAAGCCATTCACTCTTCTACATAGCGTTTAATAATACTAATTGATAAAGGGGATAAAAAAATAGGATATTAGTTAAACAAATCTAGATTAAGTTCCCTAATTATCTCACAACATTGAGTTGCATGGCAGCTGTCAAACCGGGCCTATTATGACTGATTAAAATTTATCTATTTCCACTTGGTTTTCATTGCTTACACAAAAAGCTTTTTATTTCTAAAAGTAAACTTTCTAAATAATCGTTCAGTTAATTTGAATAATACTGCTAAGGATAATTAAAATTAATATTAATAAATCGGAATGATTTAAAATCTTATTTATTTTAAACAAATGAATCGCAATCAAAACTTTTGAATGTAGAATAATAAATGTCAAGTCTCCTCCTCCTCTTTGTTAAATTTATTTGTCTGTTAGTAAACATTGATCACGTTCCGTTCGACAAGTTTAATCAAGGGCTTGGTTTAATCATCGCAGCCCAACATGGCGGCCGTCCATGCCGTGACGTCATAACGCAAATTAATATTGCACCGGGACACACGTGGAAGCAATAGCGACAGTGTTCTCATTGTGATCACGTATTTTTAATTTCACTTTACCAGTGATTTAAAAAATCTGTCATTAAGTAAAATTATATTACTGTAATGTTGTATCTGATTATTTAAATCACATTATTTTTTTAATTTGCACTGAACATTAGCAATTGAAATCTTCAGTTGCTCTGGTGTTGTTAATGGGTGTCGTTGATCACCTCGGTGTTCCCGACTCTCGTTTGCCCCCTTTTCTTATAAAAAAAAAGAAATCAAAAATAAATTTTTAACGGACACATTAACCGTTACAAATCTCTGTTTTACAAGCAATATTTGGAATTACTATATTTTTTCTTCTATCGTTTATCGCAGATTTTTTCATCTCACATTTGAAGGTAACATTTCAATTTAACTGAACAAAGATATCAACGTTTTTTGAATCTGTGTTTGTAGATAAATATTTGGTGTTGATAAAAATAACGTAAAAAATATAGTTAAAATTAATTTGCACTGCTACATGTGACGTGCAAAACGAATTTCGAGGTACAACGTTTGTGTTTGATCAAATTTTCGCTTTATCTGTGCAAACAGCAGCGGGGGAAGTAAATAGGAAGCGTGTGGAATATTTGCTCTGCTCTGTGGCTAGCTGCGGTCCGCATTCGGGCGGGAACACACGTATGCCAAACTAGACTTCGTATGAGAGTTAATATAAATTGTTCAGAAAATATCGAAGTATTTTTTTTTTCTTTATTTAATATTACACAGCCATACTTTCATTATAAATCCAGAGCAATTGACATTTGAAATACAAAAAATAATTCTAAATTCCATTATTAACTTTAGTTTTCGTCTTCGTTAAGTGTCGTTGAAGGTAGCTTATTCTCGGAAGCCAGGCTTATCCGATGAAGCTCATTGTAAGAGCGGTACATTGTTGCTTTAGAAGACCACTTATCTGTAAATGCTATTCTATATTAAATTTACCTTGTAAATGGTTAAGTCATGACTTATATCTAGTTTAATGCAATTTTTTTTATAAAATTAGATAAAGTTTTTTTTTAACATCTTTTAGTGTTAATTATAAAGTCTATAAAGTAATACATATTTAAATAACCTCCAACTTTTTTATTCATTGGGCTCGCAAACTTTATCATTGATTGTTTATCAATATGCTGACGAGTCACATAATTTTGCAAAAAAGCACTTTATACATATGTAGTTCGAACCATTAAGTTTGCATGAATTTAAAAATAACTTCCTTTTTTTTCAAGTCGGCTAAAAGACATCTCTCTTAATTTAAACACACATAATAATCTTTGACTCGTCTGACATTAAGTCAAACAAGCAGTAAATACAAGGCTATTGAAAATTGAAAGATTGATTAGCCGAAAGGGGATTAATGGCGATGACTATCATGTTTTTTCACACTTAACTGTCCGGCTTTATCAGCGGTGCGGAAAACAGGCCGGACGGACGGATGGCGGGGGATTAAGCGACCAACATATTAACTATAGTATAGCCGGATGCAAATGAGGACCCTACCACACCGGCGTTAATAGAACGTTCACTAAAACTATTTGTAGCCGAGAAGATTACATGTACTAACAAATAGCGAGAAGTCCGATAGTTTAATGACCTTTACGATTAATAAAAATTATTCCATTCAAATATATGTCAGAGTCGAATAAAAAAGTAAAAAAAACAACATGGTATAGATTACATTGAAAACCAGGCGAATGTTAGTGCATCAATAATCCACATTGCGAGTGTATTGAGTAGCTTAACCGAATTAGTGCCGGTACGCGAGCCGGCATCGGAGCTGAGTTATCGGAAATATCGCGTTTGAGCCGCCCACCGGCGGAAATTGCGCGCCCCGAGCAACGCAAATTAACCGCCCGATAATACGAACCATGTATCGTGCGATGTATTTACTTGTGTTATACGTTGAACATCGTAGTCGCGTTATAATAGAAAAGAATTAAATTCACTTCAACTTAAGGTATATTTTTAATGAGACTTAACTGCCATTTCTTGTGTTGCCAGACTTTGTGTGGTAGGCATAATTGGTATTTTTTTTAGTGTTTTACGGAATACGTGAATAATTTCGTGTTTTAATAATTATTTCCCAAATTAATTTAAACATCTTTGAATGATAAAAGTTACGATTTAATAAACCGATATCAAAGTACGGTTAAAATGTTACGTCAAATGGTTACAATTGTATAAAAATTGAAGCACTTTATGTATTTCTGTAAAATTTCTATTTAGTAATTGTGGAACTGGGTCAGTGGTTACCGCAATGTAGGTGCAGGGAACAGACAAAAATTCTAAATACTCTTCATTCATTATTAGATTTTTCTTTCATTGCTTAAATATTTTATACTAAAAGTGAAGTTGGTATGTACATAAATTGTAATTAGTACATTTTAAACTCGCTATCCAAATTACCAACATTGCTATTTCTAATTAAAAAATAACCTTTCAGAATAGTCAATTCCTTCTCCTACATACAAGCTCTTTACTTCCATAAAATGTTCATTTGACCATACATTTACAATGTAATAGGTGGCCAACATATGATGATGTGATTTCGGCGTTTCCCTAAATCCTAAATCTCCTAAATCAGTATTACATCATCGGGGCGTGTGGATGATACATTATTAGTTGGATCCGTGGCATTTGTAGATAACAAGGCTCGCTTCGGCTGCAGATGACGGCCATGATTGATATGTGCCACTGGTGGCGGTCTCTTTGACGGGTTTGCTGCGCTCCAATCTCAACCCATGACATGGCTTTCGAAAATATTTGTATTTCTAAATTAGGTTGAGTTTCTACTGTTGAATCACGTGGAAACAAATTGTCATCTATATCATTTGAATTCCCATTTGAAAATCAATCTCTATGACTTCCAAATATCGATTAAAAAAATATTATAGTAAAATATTATGAATTGAAGAGTCGATGCTCAGATGTTTCACCCTAATATTATGGGTTAATTTTACATTAAAGTTGCATAATATTGTGTTAGGTATATAAACATCCTAGAGGTTATGCATAAGAAAAGTGAAATGCTACAACAGCTGCATCAATCTTCTTTGACGTACCGTGTCAAATAGTGTTGTGTCAATTTAAAACGTCAACTCACGCGCCATAAACTGTCACGAGTGACATTCGCACGCGAGTTTCTGAACGCATTCCTAGAATTATCATCTCGGAATGTGGAACAAATTAAATATGAGACACGGATGTTACGAACCTCACGCATAACTAAACTGCTATTTGAATCCTTTTGTTTTTTCATTCGAGTATTTAAAACACGCATGTTGGGTAACATTGTTATAAATAGAATGCTAAATCATGATAGACATTTTAGTTATGTATTGCCAGGTTAATATTCTGTTGTTATTTTTTTTCTCTAATATTTGATAATGATTTAATGGTTGCAGTCTGTTATTCTTATTTTTGCAGTAAAATATTTTAAGTTATTAAAAAAAATCGAAAGAACATTTACGACAAAAATAATGTTGACCAAAAGAACTTTCATTATGATAACGAAAGTTACTTCTATTTTCTTTATTTTCAACTTAAAAATGTTTGAAATAATACTGGCTAAAGTTCTTTTGAAATAATTTCCGAATTATTATTTCAAGTTTATGAGGAAGAGAGAAAATGAAGTTGAAATGTTTTGACTTGTTGTTCTAAAGGCAAAGTTTCCGACGACCAGTATCGATGACAGCATTGTACATCAACTTTCAAAAGGAATGCGAACCATTTAATCAGAAGTCTTATTCAGAATCCAATAAAGGGAGTCCCGTTGTCGATACGGAAAGGAATATTATGAGTTTTATGTTAAATAGATTATAATTTCTCTATAAGAATCTAAACTCTGTCTCAAAGTTCATACGAATATAGCTATTTATTCCTAAAAAAACATTTTTGTCATGTAAATATTCTTAACCAGTGACTTCCTACACTAAATACAACTCTGCACATATTATACGTTGCATCAAAACCGTGCTGGAGCTTTGAAAGCTTATTTATATTAACAATAGTTTACTTTGAACGGTATTGGCTTCCTTTGAAAGTTGCTTTTAATATATCAAAAATTTCTATATTTTCATCGTCAAACTATTTCAATTTCTACAACTAAATCGTGTTATAATGCCACTCGGAGATGCGCGTGCCTTGCGCTGTTAGCGAATAATTAAGTTACCAACAGAACATTCCCTTGTGTTGGGGCGAGGGTGCAACTTGCGGGATAGAAGTAGAACTTTCTAGAAGTGCAACTTTACCGATATCTCCGTTGATTCTTGGCAAAACTTCTACATCGGATACAAAAGTGCAACTAATGGCGTACTGTAATGTATCCTAGTTGAGTTTAAACGTTTCCGTTCGGATAGTTGCAGACTAGAACTTGCATTGGACAAATCACATCAGCGTTGTAAAAAATAAATCTATTTCCAAGCGGAAAATGGTCACTTGATGTGAAAATATTAAACTCTCTACGATTTCATCCTTTATACAATATGCAAAACTAAGCGAAGTCAATCAAAAATTGTATTTCTTCCTTCCTATTCTAAAGTATAAACAAGACTAGCTGTCGCTCGCTAGTCCGTCTACACGGAATAAAACAAAAACATAATTAGTAGCCGATTTGTTCTTCCAGACTATGTTTATACGTAAGCCAAATTTCAACGAGATCCGTTCAGCCGTTCTGGAGATACTAAACATTTACATTTGTAATATTAGTAAGATTATATTTTAATAAATTAACAATGAACAATCCACTAACACCTGCTTTACAATCAAATTGATTTGTCAAAGAAATAAAAGAAGGCAGGCAATGTCCGTGTCCGGCGTTGACAGCTGGAAAACAAATCGTGCTTGAGAAGCGGCCGATAAGCAGTCAGAACAATTACACTGCTCAGTGAACTTACGAGCCTTATCTTCTTACCGATAACAATTACAAAGAACAAATTGACTTCGTTTCTATCGAGGACGGTGACGTCGCAATATTACGACGTCTTGTCCATTCTTTTATATAATTAATAATGAAAGTTGTGAACTGTTTATTATCCTTAAAATTAAACGATATGCTTAAAGGATATTTTTTGTAGGGAACCAAAACATGAAAATCTATTAAAATTGATATTTTTAAAGGGCTTTCTAGATTTTAGGAAACTTTGAAAACTAAACTGAATTACCTAATAACTTACATTTATTATACATACGTTCTTAATGTGTAATTACGAGTTGAATTCTTTTCATCGAAAAAACCGAAAATTGCTAAAGATCTTCACTATTACCATAAGAATTGTCTACCGTTACATAATTCGCATTGCTCGCACAATTCAAAACACGTAATATCGATTAATCATTCGCCGAGAAAAATAGCATCGGGCCAACACTAGCGAACGGTAATTTATTACGTCCTCAGATTGATCCCGGCCATTGTTACCTAGCCTGGAGGTGAGACGTCGTATTGACGTCACGTGTACACCTACATTGATGAAATATTAACAACAGATAAATTGTGATTGGATCCTTTATTCTGTAACAACAATCTTGGTTGAACAATAAAACTTTTGCAAATATTTCATAAAGTTCAAAAATTTGAAGCAGAGCGTAGAATATGGTTTAATTAATAGTAACACGAGCTGTCGCTCGCGACCCCGCCCGCCTGGAATTAAACAAAACTTAACTATTACCCTAAGTGTTCTTTCAGACTATGTTCTACATTGATGCCAAATTTCATCGAGATCCGTTGAGCCCTTCTGGGATACCTTTAAACAAACATCCATCCATCCATCTAAACATTCGCATTTATAATACTAGTACGATTTATACTTATACTACATAGCATAGAGATATTTGTAAGTTAATAGCTTCATACAGGATGTCTAAAGTGACGTATGACATACATACCCCTTTCAATAATTGCTTTGTTCGGCCGCTAGAGGGATTCAAATTGATTAAAAAAATACATCCTTTATAACGCACTTCTATCTGTCATAAAGTTTTAGTTTGTTTTTATGTCAACAGCCAAGCTTTACATATTTTAGGGCGCTACACAATGAGATAACAGAAACACTGAGAGACTTGTCTGCAATAAACAGTACAATAGGCTCCCACTTCACAGCTCGACTTAAGCTACGGTTCCGGCACGGGAAAGCATAAACAATGATGTATGTGCAAATGTTAATTAAATGAGTGATAGAAAGCTACATTTCTGCATAAAGCTACACCAGTACAAAAGGACCACACTCCTTTAGAAATATAAGGCTTCCTACACTTCTTAACTTTTCCTTAATACCGACCCAATTTGAAACTTACAGCACGTAAAACAGATTTCTCGGAATGCGAAATGCCGCACAGCTTTTGCACTTAGAGTTTGATGAAGTAGACGAGTTAATTAACATTGCTCACAGCTCAGTGCATGAATTAAATTCAACTTTACCTCTACGTAATAATATTCAAATGAAAATCATTCAATTTTATGTTTCCAAAGTTGCCAATAGTATTATGTAGTATTTTTTACGAAGTTTAGAACTTTTTATAAAATATTTATAGAATTCCGTCAAGTAATTTCAAAATATACCATCATTTTTAAAGTCTTTGAAAAATGATTTTCCTATTTACCTCAAACTAGTTTTACATTAATTTAAGTAAAAATAATTAAATATAAATGTACTTGTATCGTGTGTTATAAACGTATTTCAATGATATTCTATAAATAAAATACGAGTATAAAAATTGGGAATGTTTATTCAGTGCAAAACGTCTGAAACATTTTAGCAAAGAATCGGAACTGATGTTTTACATTCGAAGAAGCACAAATTTACATTTGACTGCGAGTACGCGCCGGAGTTTCTATGAAGTTTCTTTATAAACTATAAGTTTACGAGGGTGGCTCGTTTGCTACCCTACTATCATGTAAACTCTACCAAGATATTTTCATCATAAAGAGGAATCTGAATCTAAACTTTTTTATTTTGTAGAAATCTACCAAATAAGCCAGCATTTATAATTTAACAAATTGATAGCATGTCAAAGGATTGAATGCCGTATTTCGTATTCGGGTGTGCTCTCTTTTTCTTTTATTTTGGTACTGCCACATTTCTATCTCTATGGAGACACGATCAATTTTTCTAAAAAACTAACTGACCTTCGGAGTGGAGTTTTCTGGTCGCTGAACCTATGTGAGTGGGATAAGGTCAGGGAGATGATTATAATTTTATTTGCGAGAACATGACTTTAATAAAAATGAAATATAATCTATAAAGGGTAAACAGTGAACTACAAAATAAAAGAATCAAGAATAAACATACTTTCCAAAGATACAGTTGGGGGGATAGTTATAAAATATGTATATGTTAAAATCCGTGGGGTGGCATGTACTCGACCAGTAATACTCCGTACTGGCCACAACCCTGCAGCAACACTATCCTCTTATCTTTAAGCCAATTGGTAACAGCTCGCTACCGAATGCTCCAAATGCACATTTGAATCGTATAACTGCTTAAGTACCACTTGAAACTTTCAGTTCCAAAGTACCCTTGAAGTTTCGCAATAGGAAAAATTCACCTAACTATTCGAAATACAGAAAATGTTACAAAAACGTTATTCTGTAATGCACCTGAAATATCCGTAATAGATGAACATCGTTTAAACTTTAAATAACCATTTAAACAAGATCCATATTATTCATTATAACATTTATATGGGGTTAATACTAAAGATTATAAAATCCTATAGTGCATAAAAAGCGTGAAATTATATAGCAAGTGGGAACCTGTAAACAAACTGAACCGTGTCAATAAACCATCTTTAAAGATTATGTCTACGTTACAATTCTCAATATAGACTGCAAACTCAAGTCAAAATTAATCGACAAATATGTAATTCATGCTCCGTGGTAAGATAGAGCTACGTCTTGTAATCCGCTTTGAATTAGCTCGCTTACTACGAATAGTGTTAAATATCGATGCTAATCGGGTTGGCACCGACGCCGACGTAGTGGTGGTGTGGTGGCGGTGGTCGGTAGGTCAGGACGGCCAGGGGCGAGCGGCGACCACGTGAGCCTCGCGCCCGCCGCCGGGCCATTCATAGGGCGGGCGCGGGGACGGCGGCGCGGCGCCGGGGAACATGCGCGCGCAAAGATCGATACGAGGTGGCGCTAGTGGCATGGATAGTGGCCGGCCAGCCGCGCGCTAGTACGGACGCGTTGCGAGCCCATGCCAGCACTCCACAGATGACGGAGCCCGCCCGCGCTCGACCACGCCGCACCGACCCCGCCGCACCCAGCGCGCTCGAAGCCGTACAGACGCTCCCGTGCCGTGCGACAAGGTACGAAAATCAATACGCGGGCCGCAGTCTCCTCCGGCCGCGGCCGGGCGTCGACTTTACACAAATTAATTAAAGATGAGTTGCATTTTCTACAGTTCGGACGTGTGCGATTGCAGACGGTTTACTGACCCATACGTATGTTACATTAATACCTCAGTCCCAGTCTCCCCAATCTAGATTGAAACTAGAATATAAAGTTAAAAGAACTATAGTTAAAAGCATAGCTTCTTACTCGTAAAAATCGCAGTAATTAATGAAAAAATGTACACTACGTCAAAAAAATTGGCATCGGAGTGTGACTATTTCTGCAATGGCAAAGAATTGAGACGATAAGTGGAGGTTATAATAAAATAAAAACATCAGAGAGAATAAGCTGACTTGACCAAACTAGATATAGTATTTTTTTTAAATATGACCACTAAATCTAAAATTAGATTTTAATACAGAACATAAACCATATTTACTACGATAAATTGATCATAGAACTACTGAGTTCAATTTAAATACGAAAATCATTACCTAAAATCATAGCTATTCTAGACAAACTAAATATTTTTATGCGTGTCCTGCTTTGAATTGTAAAGATAAAACTCAGCACAGCTGCACTACCATTACTCGGCTTTACATCCTCGAAATCGTGGAAACCCGAAAAAAATTCACGTCTAAAAAGCCTAAGCTCCGTTGCATTAGTTTTACACAATATCCTTTGTGGAACCTACTTTTGTATAGACAACACTATTTTTACTCTATTCAGCAATCAACATCCTAGGCATCTCTATGAAATAATTCAGATAATCCCATACATTTACTATAGACTTCTTTTTTTATCTAAGTAAAAATTAAACGTATCACAAATATTTCGTTTTTATTCTGTACAGCCAGTTCTGCCATCATTCGTGAAATGTTTTATCATTTGTCATTCGAAACATAGAGTAATGGTTGCTTTTGATATTTTTCTAAAGCCATGTAACTAAAGGGACGTACTAAAAGGCTTCAGAATATACGACTCATACAACACAGTCAACTTTTGAATAACTTTCGTGTTAAATCTATATTTAAATTCTAAAATTTGTGTGAAATAGAACATAGAAATTTGTTTACAACATAGGTTCTAAACAAAATGTACTAATATCAAGGTAGTGTAATTTAAGAAATACAATGAGTCAAGATAAAAAGACTTGTGAGAATTTCTTTTATGGTTAAAACCTGCCAAACCAATAACCAAAACAGGGTAAAGTGATTATTATTCTATTTTCTTAAAGTAGGTGAATACTTAAAGAGAACAAATCTGGAATTACTTCGCCATAACTTTTGGGTTATAAATTTGAAACTAAAAAATTTAAACAAAAAAAGGCCATTCGATCCCGATATCTACATATCTGGGTTCGGAATATAACCAGATAGATGTTTTGAAGATTTTGGATTCAAGTATTTAGTAGTCATAATAATGTTAGTACACGAAAACTTGGTCAGGAACCAACCAGAAAAAAATTGTTTGAATTCCACAAATTGTGACTGTGATTTCCCCTAATAAAATATTTTTTATAATATTCTGTACGAAATATTTTATTATGTCATCTCAATATTTTAAAGAAAATGAAATAGATAACAGTCTGTAGGAACATTAATTAAATATATTATAATAGACGATATGTCCAAAACAACTGATGAAGAAAACATTTGAATATCACGCAATGAACTTCTAATAACACCGCACATAGATTGCTTCTTCGCGAGTTACTACAGGAAGTTAAAGTGCCTCTTGTCTCAGGTTTTCTCTTCCAAAAATATGATTTTTATTACTACAAATAATATTTTATTCTGTGTCGATAATTCTTTTACGTTGTTAGATTGAGTTTCTTATTTAAAAATGCCAGTATTTATGCCTACAAAGTTAGCTACGGGCTTTATCTGTGTTTATTTTATGTTGCTAAAAAAATATTTTTAAGTCCAAATATCGATTTACATTAACTATTACACTAAAAATAACTAATTAATACATGTATTTTTGGGTTCCTGAAAGTTAATAAACTACAATTACTTATTAAAGTTAATTATACTTTCAAAGTGACGTAAACATTAAATAAAGTTTTAATTTTGCCATAACGACTTTGGTGTGGCAACCCTATACGAAGGTATATACCGTGATGTCATGCAATTAAGGTCAGGCTTCTGAAATAGTCCAAGGGCGCATTGCCATTCCGAGCTATATGCACCTACAGTTGCTAATGGTAACGAAAATATAATCGATAAAAATAATTCTCATAAGACCTTAAAATTAGTAATCATAATTTTAAACTTCATACATCACTTCTAATATCTATGTGTTTTAGAAAGATCCTTCAAACAAGCTCAGAGATTGTCCTAAGCCCTTCAACTTTTACCCACTACTTTTGTATCTAGAGGTGCCGACAAAACAATTTTATTTTATTTAAAGAAATACTTGTCTTTAGATTATTCAGTTAAACAGGTCCCGTGTGATTGCTTCACGAAAAGACCCGGGGGACCAATACTATCCTCTGCAAACGACACAAACTCTTGTCTTGAATTTTCTTTCTGAGAATTAGCTAAATAAAAATGGCGCTTTTCTTCCGTTCTGTTTATCATGAGACAACGCTTTGCGCATCTCTGAAACTTATTCGTTATTTAAAGTAATCTCTATAGAATTTACAATTGAAATAAAAAAAAGCCTAATTACTTTTATAATAATTACAATTTTTGTTGGCGGAATGTTAAAGATAATTTTAATATATAAAATGTCATTAATACTTTTTGTATTTAAAAAAAATGTGGAAATGTATCATTGAAATAGTCCACAATAGCCCTTCCTGTCCTTCGCAGAAAGGCACCGTGTAGGAAACTGCCCTTGTCACAAAGGCACAATAAAAGCAAAATCGGTAAAGGTATCCGAAACATACAAAGTACAATGCTTCTATGCATTGTTGGAAAGACCTTGTGACATTACGTATGAAATGATTCATTCATCGATTCTTAAAAGTTAAAGGGTAAAAAAGCAAACGAAGGCATAAACGTACAGATACATTACATTGTTTGTGAATGTACAAACTTTCTAGAGGTTTTTTTACCCGACATATATTCAACACTCGTATTTATCGGGGAAGATATTTGATATTAATCGATGTACGTAGTAAGATTCCATCTCTACTCCTGCTTTATAATTTCCTACCTACGTTGTATTACAGCAGCCGCTACTGCCGTAGGTTCTCTAGTTTGATATACAACGGTGTTTTTGCTGTTTGTTATAGGTGATGCATCGAGGATGAGTCGCCGCGCGCGGCCGTGACATGGGAGCGCAGGCATGGGCTGGCGCGCCGAGCACCCGCCGCACCTCGCCGCCGGCCTGCTGCTCCTGCTGCTAGTCAACCTGCCGGGTAACACACCGACACCGACACACTACACAAGCACACCACCCCTTCACAAATTTTCTACTTATAGATTGTTTAGCTTCTTCATATGGATCCGATTGAGTGTAGATTGAGGAATGTCACCGAACGTTCAACCAGCCAATTGACACCGACACACCAAATCGATGCAGACACATCTCAATGATATGCCTCTTCACGCTCTTCCTATGTTAGTTATAAGGTTTGCCACACTCACTTTGCCGTCGTGCTGCAGCTAGTTCATCTACTGGGATGTGTCGACACTGATAACTACACATTACAGTGACAATGACATTCTACTCCGACTTGTTCCTATTTCACATACCTTCTATACCAGTAATAATATGAGAAATGCGTAGGCGCGCCGCGTACTTGCCGCACCCTGCGTATACAAAATGTTACTCGTATTATTATAATACAACATTTGTATTCTATCAAAAGTCTACAAAAAGTAACTTAACAAGTCAATATCGACCATCTTATTACAAAAGGATTACGTCAAATTATAATGAGAAAGAAAAGTTGCCAATAGGCGCATCTGTGTGTTTCTTTATAAAAACAAAGACTGTAGACGAGATTTGCTTTCCATCCGGATCTATTTAATCTCAAACGTGAAAAGATCGAAATATTCCCAGAAAAAAAAACAAGGAACCGTAAAACGTTAAAAAAACTTCAAATAAACTTAGATACATACGAAACCCTTGCCGTATATTTACTGCAAGTGATCGAATACTTGCTTACCGATCAATATTTGATAACAAATTCCGCGCTACCCTCAATTTCCGTTCTAACAACTTAAAATATCTCCTCCTCGCTTACATAAACTGGAAGCAGTTTCTCAAATATGTTGGATAGAAACATTTACGACATGTCCAGACTGCTGATAAATTTTGTTGACCATAAATCAGCCAAATATAACTACGTCGATATCATTTCCAGAGAAATATTGTACTGTATGTTTAGGTACAAAGTGATTCTGTGTGTTTAAGAATAAAAAAATAACATAAGTAACCTTACATTTCATATCTTCAATATAGATTTTCACGTGAAAACGACAATGACCATATCGACGAATATTTAATTTTATATGTCAAAAAATTTATTATTTAAATTAAAACTTTCAGTCAAAAAGGAAATCTTAACTAAATGCCCCAAAAATACAAACTGAATAAAATTTATATCACAATGTTTGGAAATTTAAAACCAATATTTGTAATTGGCTCAAAATCAAAAGTGCGAGCCTCTTTTTTATCATATAGACATTCGTTGTGCCAACATGTCGAACGTTTGCACAAAAAGCGCGTGATCTGGTTTGATTTATGTCATGCATTTTGATAAATGCGGATTACCCTTAATTCATTCACGCTAACGAATGGCGATCGGGTTCGAGCCACAGACAGATAACAAACAAAACATATATAAATTACTTTTATTCAAATGTCGCAAAACATTTTAATGGAAATCCGAATTAAACGCTAAATGACTTGTTACACCATTTGTGGTTATGTTTGTTGAAAACAACGTGGTTTAAAAAGTAATCGAATCATTTTGGTAGTTTATGATTAAGTTCGATTTAGTCCTTCAATAGCTAAAAATAGTCGGAAAATATTCAACTAAATATGTTGAAATGTGACCTAAAAGCTATAAACTCCATACCATGTCTGCCTACACTGGTTAGGTTAAGCGAAGAACACTTTATGTGTTCACTTGTACGTTTCTAAAACACTTTCATTGCAAATGTATTTAAAGATAAAAACACAATCAGCGCGAACAATTTTTCTCCTACTATATACTGAAAGAAAAATCACCGCGCAATTAAGGCATCGGTTTTCCTCGTACTGGTTTTATCTGGTTCAAATGGCCACAGAAATAGTCATTAATGCGAGCTTTCTATAGCGAAAAGAATAGATAACGAGCTAAATGAACGTTGTATTCATTTCAAAGTGCAGTTATAACAGCCTGTACCTTTATCTTTGGTGAAGATTTAGTCCTGCACATTGACACGAATTCGCAAGTGCGGAGCTGACCTATTTTTTAAAAAGATAAAATTAATAAAATGAGTCTCTTAAGCCATGAGTAAAAGACTGAAATAGTAGTATGATGACGATTACGAAACTTTTACAACAGCGCCAAATAGTTTTTTTAAGCAGGGTATTAAAGTGTAAACTTTAAAATGACACATTTACAGCATTAAAGGCCATTCACACGTTGTAAACTTGCTTCCAGTAGACTGAACGCGAGACGGTTCACACGGTGTCGTGTGACGCACTTCGTAGAATCGAAGTTGAGTCAGAAATACTAATAAAAGATGTTTTCAGTAACCTGTCACCAAGATCACCAAGATGCCGTGCACATCACGGCGATTCTTGGCGAGAGCGTCGTCTTCAACTGCCAGGTGGACTTCCCCGAGGACATCCCCGTGCCGTACGTGTTGCAGTGGGAGAAGAAGGTAGGCGAAACGGTACGATGGCCCACACTCCACTCTTACAATACAACGCTGCTCATCTACCGTGTGTGTGTTTCTGTTCAGTAGAGGACGGCTCGTCCCCGCGACGCGCAGCAGAATGTAAAGTATAACGTGCCGTGTCCGCGGCCACTTTGTCCGTGCCAGTGGTAAGGGCGCCGTGGGCCGGGGGCTAGCGTTCGCACAACCCTTGGCCCCCGCCCCGCGCGCGCCCCACGCACGCCTTTATGTACTTTCGCCTCTTCAGCATACCGCCTGTTGTACCTACCGCGACATACACCACAGTGACAAAGCCCTACGAAGCGTGTCTGAGAGAGCAGCAGACCCCCGTTAAACTAAACCGACACAATACACGACCACTTTACATATACGATAAGATAAATATTTCTTTTCGTTTTGCAAATAAAATATTTTCATTTTCGTTTATTTGGGTGCACAAGTTTATATCGGAGTTAGCACCGGGAGCACATAGCTTCAGGCTCACACGGGGCTCGCACTCCCTCGCGCACCGGCGGCGGTTCTGTCTGTTTCTCTCTTCTGTGGCTGTGGGTTCGCCCAAGCTCCTGCACTCCTAGCCTTACTACCTACCTCTTTGTTTTATTCTCATTCTGCATACCTATTGCATACTGCATGCTTCATGTCTTGTCACTCGTATCATGTCGTCTCGTCTCGTATCGTCGCGTAGATAGATCTGCACTACATCAGCTTCTTTTATATCTGGACTAATATTGAAGCTGATTGTTAGTTCGTATCAGATATCAGAAAGTTGTCGTATATTACTAAGTAATTGCTGTAATCAGTATATCTTTGTTATTTAGACAAAGTATCTCTAGTCATTTCCACATGCATGTTCTTGTAGCTAATCGTATTTAGTTCACAAAATATTGTTCTAAAATTAAAGTCTATTAAGAACTGATGAAACGTAATCTTCATGTAGATAACAAAATTTTGTGAAAGTATTCATTTTATGTTTTGTTTCATTACCTTCCATGAACCTTTCACGACAGGGAAATGGATAATTTCACGAGAACTATCAAACATTGTTGGATGTATGTATTTATGTATGACTGTACTGTGTAATGTAATTGTGTTGAAAACTGGAGATGCAGTGTGTACGCACCAGTTGAAGGTTGTGTGTTGACGCGTGTTTTGTATACAGGGGCAGGACATACCGATCTACATCTGGTACGAGAGCTATCCCACGCACAGCGGGGAAGGGTACGAGGGGCGCGTGGCCCGAGTCGCTCCGGACTCACCCTATGGCGCAGCAAGTCTCAACCTCACCAATATACGCGAAACTGACCAGGTAACCTACCTTACGTACACACTATTCAAGTATCCACGTATAATTAAGCAAACTTTATATTCAAGTATTTTGTCATCAAAGTCTATTTTAATGCTAAAGTATGTGACAAAACACGTAAAACCTCATGTATACCATACAAAGGTTTGTAAGTCTATTGTTTCTTTTGTTTCCTGAACGCATTTTCCCATGTCTGTGGGGCGTTCGCGTTTTAACTAACATTTTGTAACATATCTGCGTCGCTTCCGCGTCTTTGTGACTACAATGAAACTCAAACTTGCATACGAACTGCATTTATTAGAATGTCTGCATTCTTAAATGAGAAAAGTTACACTCGTTTTATGAATAAAGTCGATACTTACTTTTATAAGGAAATGCAGTATTTGTCTTTTACGTTTTTTACGATCAGTCAAGCGAAGTGCTTTCCGTTCCATAATTCCTTATGTGTAACAAAAAGATTGAAAATGTGCAACTCATTAGAATCTTACGGATGTGCAAATCCGTGATTAAGGTCCACTGATCTTATGAGTGTTCTACTTACTATCCTAAACTACCTAACCCTAGAAATTTGTCAATAGAATAAAATGTCTTCATGAATATTGAATATAGTATTTATAAATTGTTTGTGATATGTCAGGGTTGGTACGAGTGCAAGGTGGTGTTCCTCAACCGGTCGCCCAACCAGCACAAGAACGGCACCTGGTTCCACCTCGACGTGCACGCACCGCCGCGCTTCTCCATCACACCGGAAGACATTATATACGTTAACTTAGGTATATACAATACTACGACTAACTGGCGCACTTAAGCTCTTAAACGGTCATGGGAAGGGGTCCCTTAGGGTAAGGGAATCATTAAGCGGTAACTTAATGAATTTGAGCGTGTCAGAACAGAAAAGTTGGCTCTAGACTGAAGAAAGGCTACGTCTAGCAGTGGACCACAGACTGAAATGGTAATCTTGAATAATGCATATTTGCAGGGGACGCGATCATATTGAACTGCCAGGCGGAGGGCACACCGACGCCGGAGATCCTATGGTACAAGGACGCGAACCCCGTAGAGCCGTCTGGTACGGTGGGAATCTTCAACGACGGCACAGAGTTGCGCATCAGCAACATCCGGCACGAGGACATCGGTGACTACACGTGCATCGCGCGCAACGGTGAAGGCCAGGTGTCGCACACCGCACGCGTTATCATCGCAGGCGGCGCCGTCATCACGGTCAGTACTCCTCACGTAAAGTGTGACTAACTTGTCTGGTCCGGTAGGAGAGGCGCTGTTATCGCTTCACTTCTGACAGAAAATTTATTAGCAGTAGAAGTCATTTATGTGAAGGCACCGTTTCTTAAGTGAGCAACAAAGCTATAGTAAGCTATAGTTCACAGTTGTATAAAAATATCCAGTGTAAAGATGCATTCTTGACTTTATTATGCTCGGATCTGATGTTGTTTATAAAATTACTATTTTATTTTTAATGTTAAAGGATACGAAAATATAAGGAAGTAACAAAACAGTAACGATATACTATTGCACTAATTAATTTGAGCTAAACTCATTTCTTTTCCCCTAATAAAGGTACAAACAGCCTTGATAAAATTAATAGCGAGTCGCCCCCGGGCGTCGTTAGGCGCATTGGAGTATCGCAATTGGAGCGATTATAATTAGGAGAAAGTGCCATTTATCTGTTACCGTTAAACGAGCAAATTTCATTTAATATTTGTATAGCGTATTGCCCTCCTCGTAATATGAATGTATGATGAAATGTAAACACGCTTACATTGTTTGAACGCTTAAATACAATTGTATTACGTCTGCCATGTTAAACGGCTTTGCCGTATTTGTACTCTATTAAATAATTATAATATTTGCACAATATAATAACATATATACTTCTTGGTTATACTATGTATAAATTTTATTTAAATAGTTTTATATAGCTTTTAAAAGCTATGTCAAGTTGGCTTAATTTTAAATTTTAGATAATGAAATAATTCTTCAAAAAAAAAGGGATATGCAAAGAATTCTGGCGAAGTGCCGTAAGTTAGCGTGTGCAAGGCGATGATTAAAATTGTTGAGAGAAATTAAATATATATATTTAATATCCAGATGCCACCAACGAACCAAACGAAGTTAGAGGGCGAGAAGGTGCAGTTCTCGTGCGAGGCGAAGGCGCTGCCGGGCAACGTGACGGTGAAGTGGTTCCGCGAGGGGGCGCCGGTGGCGGAGGTGGCCGCGCTGGAGACGCGCGTCACCATCCGCCGCGACGGCGCCCTGCTCATCAACCCCGTGGCCGCGGATGACTCCGGACAGTACCTCTGCGAGGTCTCCAACGGCATCGGCGACCCTCAGAGCGCCTCCGCTTATCTTAATGTTGAATGTAATGTCTTTTGTTTTTACTATTTTAATTGTTAGATGGCGTTTATTAGATGTTTTTGGCACATTTTTTTTAAATCTTTTAACTAGATGTTAACCACTCAAGTAATATTGTTTTTAATATGAAACAAATGTCTCCATTGTATGAAAACATAGCTAAGTTACTGCAGATTTGTTCGAGTAAAAAAATACGTGTACTAACTTTTGTTCCATTGATTTTCAGACCCAGCGAAAGTGACGTTCACACCAACAGTGCAGTACCTCCCTTTCCGACTGGCGGGCGTGGTGCAGTGCTACATCAAGGCCAACCCG
>NW_013529697.1:2464399-2638997 GCF_000836235.2 Papilio xuthus | reverse complement strand
GTAATAAGTATTTTTGGTTTTTTATAGGTCCGATGGAAGTGTTGGTCCGGAAGCCGCCTGTCTTTACTGTGGAGCCGGAGCCTTTGTATCAGAGAAAAGTAAGTTTTTGCAAAAACATAATATGTTAATCGATGTGGCGCAAGGCTAGTCATTTTTAATAATACTTTGAAGCATATTTAAAAACGACCACAATTGCTCTAGATTACACCTAATTAAAAAGTGAAATAAACCGAACAACTCCCTCGAAATGAAACTTTCCTTGCTTACGAATAGAGTATATTTTAGAAGTGTTATGAATAAGCCGATGTTGACTGTAAGGTGGGGGAGAGCGTGGAGATGCACTGCGAGGCGCAGGAGGCGGAGGGCACGCAGCGGCCGAGCGTGACGTGGCGGCGGCGTGACGGCCTGCCGCTGCAGAAGAGTCGCGTGCGCGCGCTCGCCGGCAACATCACCATTGACACGCTGCGCCGACAGGACTTCGGCATCTACCAGTGTGTCGCCTCCAACGAGGTCCGCTACGACACGCTACGTCACTACCGACATTATTCCAAACATAGACCAATATTCATCAAACATGAACCAACATAATGCAACATTAGTTCCAAATTGAAGCAAAATTTGTTCTTTGATCTTTAACTTGCATCAATATTGATCTGCCATAAATATTGCACACTGTGAAAAGAGATTCTTCACTACCCTTTCCGTAAAGCATTGTCTCTGCCGACACGTTAATGGTTATATTAGTATGTGAGTGAAGTGGAATGTTTGGTGCGGTGCGTCAGGTGGCGACGATAGTGGCGGACACGCAGCTGGTGATCGAGGGCACGCAGCCGCACGCGCCGTACAACGTGTCGGGCGCGGCGACGGAGTTCCAGGTGACGCTGCGCTGGCAGCCAGGGTACGCGGGCGGGCCCGACTACAAGCAGGACTACACCATCTGGTACCGTGAGGCCGGATACTCCGACTGGACCAAGGTGCCCGTCACACCCTCCGGCGCCACTTCCGTGAGTATCTATTTGTTCATTTTTATTAAACTTTGATAAAACGTAATTTAAGTTGCTACAACATCGTTTTATTTAAACATAGGTTATATACTGTTAATGAAAACACATAGAAGTCTAGAAAATGAGAAAAACGAACTTTTTAACTGAAAGAAGATTATTTACAGGTAACGATAAATCGTCTGCAGCCGGGCACCACGTACGAGTTCCAGGTGAACAGCAAGAACACGATAGGAGAGGGCATGATGAGTAAAGCTATCACTATCAGGACATTGGGTAAGTCACTACGTACATACAACAATACTAATACCTAATATACTAATATTATTAATATTTATTCAAGCTTGATGACTCTAGATTAATATTACAATATGTTCCAATTCCTGAAAATTTTATTAAAAATCCAAATTTGGAAAAAATTCTTAACCTAATAATTATTTTATCTATTCATACTAATTATGACAAAGAATTTGTCCTCTATAAAATTGCAATTTCTGCAAAGTATCTTTGTATCTTTAATTATTGTCGCCAATACTTAAATTAACGCTATTAATATAGTTTTACTATATTAACTTTGTACAACATGCAGTGACGGAGATTAATACTACTTAAGGTTAACCGTACAGAAATTCCCATAAAAAACCTTTTAGCCGAACACCATCTTATAACATAACCTCTTTTACGTCAATATCTAACTGTCGCCTGTAAGAACTTTTTCATGTCGAATATTAAAATGTTTATGTATAATATAATATTTACGACCAAATGATTTCGGAATGAATGTGTTCACAAACAATCAGAGAAATAAGTAAACGTTACTATGGAAGACTATTTTATTTTCTTCAATTGTTGCAATTTTATGTCCAGTGAAGTAACATTGTATATAATCAATAGAATAGATCAGTTGTTAGTTGTGTTTGGAAGAAAATCCGATACTGTGCCGGTGTATCAGCGCAATACTAGCCTTATTAAATACCAACGTTTTATGTCCCCACTAATCAATCTGACACTTTGATAACGAAAGCGCGCCATTCACTCTAAATGATTCTAACTAATAATGTCTAAAAGTTGGTAATAGACCGGAGACAACAGTTTTTACGAACTTTAAAAATACTTGTAAATAACTGTAGTCATAACTTCTTATTCAGTCATTATATATTTATCACGTATATGTAATTGACACTTGTGTTGGTGTGGTCTGGGTGTATATAAATATGTATAATTAACATTGTGTTGGTGTTTGTAGATGTAGGCGCCAGAATGAAGGCGGCGCCCACAGCGGCGGGCCCAGTAGACGAAAAGATTTTTCAGAACGCTCCCGAAGGCTCTGGTACTTTCTCTTTGCACCTTCATTAACTTTTCACTGCTTAATAACATGTAGTTATGATTATTGTTTCCTTCCTTTTGTAGTTGCTATTTAGTTACGTAAATAACTTTGTGTACATTTATATTTAATATGGTAATGGGTTTTGTTTATTTTTTCTATCTTAAAGAATAAATATTTTACATTTCAATATGGTGTTTTTTTTTAAACAATTTTCTTTAAATCATAATATTACATAAGAGGCTTTTTGGTTAGTTATAATATCCTTCAAGGAAGTAGTTGTGTAAAATTAAATTTCTAAAATGACGACTGTGAAATTATCAAAAGATCTTTTTAACAATGACCCCCTGAGGGGTATTGTACTATGTAGTGGATTTGAGAAGCCTACGAGAAGTATCATTGTTTTTTATTATACTCTCCCGGTGTCAATGAAATGTGTAGAAAAACAAAATTGTGAGTATGTTGTATAGGTCCGAAGCCGGGTCCTCCACGTAATCTGACGGTGACGGAGGTGCACAACGGGTTCCTGATCACGTGGCAGGCGCCGCTCGAGCGAGCATCACTCGTTCACTACTACACCATCAAGTACCGCACCGACGCACAGTGGAAGACGCTCAATAGGGGACAGATCCGACCAGAGGAGACCAGTTACTTAGGTAACTAACAAGACCGCAACGTCCCCCAAATGTTTCCTTTATCGAATGTTAACTATTGAGATATTTTATGCATAGATCCACCTATCTACTTGTTATTGGGCATGGTGGTTTTATTCCACCTAATAAAGAAAGTACTTTAAAAATACAAATTATATAAACCAAGTATAATAATTAATAGTCTCTGATATTTTATACTTAAATTCAAAAGTAATATTAAAAAAAAACAGAATATAAATCTAACATTTAATTTCACATTGATAACACAATACGCGAAAACTTTACAACCGTTTGCAAAAAAAAACTCGCCTGACGAGTTTCGAGACACGCGTCAGCTTATGCTAATAGGCAAATCTTATGTCATTTGCGTCAACACCTTTCACTTAAAAAAATTGTAGACATAGTTCTAACAGTTAGCAGCTATTATAAAATTGTGTAGACATAAAACTCGTGTCATTTACAGTTAAGAACCTTGTCGGCGGAAGGACGTATTACTTCCGAGTGCTGGCGAACTCCGCGACGAGTTACGAGAGTTCGGAAGAGGTTAAGTTCCCAGTGCCGGCGCGGGTGAAGCACAAAGCGATCACAGCGGGGGTGGTCGGAGGCATTCTCTTCTTCATAGTCGCCATCATACTGTCCGTGTGCGCGGTCAAGATATGCAACAAACGGAAGCGACGTAAACAAGAGAAAGGTGAGCCCGTTTAGCTGCAGAGGCCGCTAGCCCGCTAGCCGCTAGCCCGGCTTTCGATCCCTGATCTAGTAAAGTCCCACTAAACATATACGAGTATCTACTCGGACTGTTACACATTTAGATATATCGATTTCAAGTTTTTTTATCTTTAGAAAATTAGACGTAAAAATTCATTTTACTCTTAGACGTGTTTTTATCTTTATCAACCATATTGTCGGTGATAAAGCAATTTACAATTCATGTTTTCACCCCATCGTTTGATTAAGCATTCGTTAATTTTTTTATAGTATTATTAATTCCTAGCTGCTTGTGTGTTTTGCTTTTGTTTATTAATCGTTTTTTTTGTATGTATTTAATTTTTTGAAATGCTTTACATATCGTGTGCTTAAATGCTAGTTTGTTTTTAATTATGCTAAATTATTTGCTTTGATTTTTGATTATATTATTACTCTTAAAATTTTTATTGAAAAGTATATACATTTACATATTATTTATTGTTATAACTCATTGCAATACAATGGTAATTACTAACCAGTGTTTTGTTCGATTACTTTATATTTGTTCTATATGATCAGCATTAAATCAGTATAATTTAATATTTGTTTCGTAAATTCCACTTCATGACGCTTCTCACTTGCGCTTTTAAATTGACAATATGGTGTGAGTTTGGGTGTGGGCGTGGGCGTGGGTATTGGTGTGGGGTTAGAGTGGGCGAGGTCGTGGGCGTGGGCGGTGGCGGGCGGCGGCCGAGGCGCGGCGCGCTGCGGCAGTTGGCACTGCGTTAATGTTCAGAAATAATTCGCTTGCAGCATACAACATGGTAGCCGCGCGCCTCACGGACCTGCGCGCCGCCGACAGCACTCAAGTGCCTTTTAAAAAGTAAGTCCTAGTTATATTGATTGTATAATAATCAGATCCTTTAACTTCGATAATTGAACCGCTTTGTTTACATACATGCTGCTCTTTATACAGGAAATCAGGTAAGTTTATCTAAGATGACATAAATAAGCGAAATGCCATTATAAAAAATACGTGACATAAACAGTTTTTAATCTTGTTCAGATTTAGTGAACGCGGAATATCGAGTGTAGTGGAGTGTCTGCGCTTCACCGCCAACTGGATCTGGCCGGCGACGCGGTGCGGCGAGGAGGCGCGCTACTGGGGCGTGGTGCGGCGCGTCTCTCCCGCGCCCTCCTCCGCCGCCGCGCCCTCCCCGGCGCCCTCCTCCTCCGACGACGGCGGCTTCCTGCCCCGCCCCGCGCCGGCGCCCGTAGCGCCTTTCCGCGCCTCCTCGCCCGCGCTCGCCCTACACTGGCCCGCCTGGCCGCCCTGGCCCCTCTGGCCCGCCTGGGCGCCCTGGTCGCCACTGCACGTCTCCGACCTCAGCTCCGTGCCCTTTCCCAGCTCCGCCGACGGCTCCTTCCCCACTCCCCCCTCCTTCCTGAAAGCTCTGCCGCCGCATGAGCTGGCGTTCCGCGCCGTCGCCCGCCCTCGGCGCCACGGCCGGCTGCGTCCCGATGCGCCGCCGCCGCACGAGGCCTCGCCGGAAAGCCGCTCCTCCTCCAGCGGCTTCGGTAGCAAGAATGCGTCCTCGCAGCACAACCGCAGCAGTCGCACGGGGAGTCTGGCGGAGTGGCGGCCGCCGCCCTACCGACCGCCGCCGCCCGCGCCAGCGCGCCCTCCCTCCGGCGAGGCGGCCGACGCGGGCTCCGTGGACGTGCACTACGAGTGGGACCGCGCCACGCGCACGCCCACGCCCTCTACGCCGGAGCGCACGCGCACGCGGCCCTCGCGGGACGACGTGGAGGCGAGAGTGCGGGCAATGAAGGAGGAGTTCCTGGAGTTCCGCAAGCGACAGGCGCTGCGGCGCCGCTCTCCGGAGCCCTTGGCGCCGCCTCCGCCCCTCTCTCCGCTCTCTCCCCTGGCGACGCTCTCTACGCTGTCACCTCTCTCTCCCCTGTCACCGCCCGCCCCCGCAGAAACCGTCTGCTGAAAATAATCATCGCACCGCATTCCCTGGGACGGCTTAGAATAATCTTGCATTTGGATTATATTCCTACACTCCTAAAATATAACGGTGGACTCGGCTCTCCTGCATACTTTCGTTAGCTATCGGCTTACACCGAATCAGTTTATTGAAACCTTTTCTTTTCCGTTTTCTGGAACCGAGGAACCAACTTTAATATTCGATATGACTTTTTACTCGATAATTACGATATCGTAGAAATTCCTAACTCGTAGCGTTCCGAAGTCTTAATAGGGTTGTCGAAATATAATGCGCGATTAAATTAATTTTTAAATCACATTGGTGCACAATTAATACCTTGCATAGAAATTCTCAAAAACCCCAACGAGTTAGTTTGAGAATCGTAGATTTTCTACAAACATTTTATGGAAACTCAGTGAAAGTATGTTTTGTTTCACGTATAGGTATATTAGAACCTGTTTTGCATATAGGGTTGTGCCACACTAGAAGTTTCGAAATAGAAAGGAAGAGGGCGAGGAAGAAGTTAGTGTCGCACAGACCGCTAGATGCAAGCGCAGTGGTGTAGCTGCAACGAGCCTAGACGGCCCACAGGACACACCTAGTACATATTCATTTTGAATGTACAATGTGACACATTTGTAATTCGTATTTATTATTTTTATATTGCGTATTCGCGCAAATTAATAATGATTTGATGAACTTTGGTGGTCGTTGCATTTGTTTATGAAATAGATTTTGTTACGTTATTGTTTATTTAGTTTTATATAAATCCCACCTCCGCCGCCAGCCAGTGGCGCTGGCGACGACCTACACACATAAGTACTTAGCCAGAAGGACTTCACGTCGTGAAACTGTTTGACTGTAATAATATTAATGTATAATATTATACTTAGATATAAAATGTGGATGCCGTGGCGTTTTGCGTTCGCACTGCCTGCTTTGTTTATTCTATATGAATGTCAATTAATTATACAATGTACTTGCAAGACATCGCATAGGTTATGATCAAAGTACGTCGAATTACTTCAAGTGTAACGACGATGCTGTACTAGGAGACCAGAAAGCACGAATGATGGGGAGTAACGAGAATGTAATGCGTTGTGAGTGTTATGTTATATGGCGGGCAGGCAGTGCGGGAACACGTTCTCCTAAACGCTTTAGGTATGAGCGGGATAGCATCCACGACACCGCTCATACCAACATTATATTGTAGTTAATATTAACTATTTACGAATAAAGTTTAGAGAGCGCGCGACCGCGGCCCGTGTTACCGCGACGCTTCCTCTTGCCACATTGCAAACGTACATTGCAAACGCGCCGGTCCTGACACCGGCCACGGCCGCGCGACGTATTGTAATAATATAAAAAGACAAAATAATCTTAGGTAGACTTAGGCATAATATAGATCGGGCAGATGATAAAAGGATATTTGTTTAATGTTACGAGACAGATTTTCTTTTCCAAGTACAAATTATTAATTTTATTTTATTGTGTACCTTTGTATATTTTATTTGAACTGTACATATGTAAAGTAACACATTAGATATGGTCTATTTATTTAAATAATTAACGACCGAGGTTCTAAAGTTGTTTTTGTCATTTATGAATGGTTATGGTTTGATAATTTATATTTTGTTCGTTTTCCGCTTTCTTGTTTCCATTGCAAGCGACCGGCGGGGATGTGATGGCCTCACTTCATCGAGGTTATGTTTTACGAATGTGAATCCACGTATTGCCGTTTATAAATTTATGGTGATGTTATATTGAGTACGTTTTACCTCTCGGTTCCTTTATGAATCCCACCTGAACACTCGTTATAACTTATAAGTAGGTGACCAGTCAACGTGAAGACTGTTTAGTTATTATTTTGTTGATAGATTTAAACTCGGTACAGATTACAGTGTTTTTTATGGATTTTTTACACGCAATATGCACGTAACATGTTTCATATCATTTCAATTTTTGTAAGTCGATTTATTTTTTGAGACTACGACATTGGAATACTAAGGACCTCGATATAAGTATAAAATGTACGCTTTAAATAAATCGGAATAAATAACTCGATATTAATATATAGATAGGTAGGTATGTTAAGGTGCAGTTAGTGCCTGCGCGATGCGTCGCGAGGCAATGGCGCTAGTGTCGCAGGCTGTCGTCAAATGGCGACACACAAGTCAGAAAGCATCATTTAGTTCACTGCCGAAGAAGAACAAGTAGAGTTAAGTCGCGGAGCGTTACTTTAAACACGTACAATAGGTTTCGGTCTCCACCTACATCTAGGCGCGTCCGCGTTAGCGTAAATTTTTAGATCGTTAGTGACCGCAATTTGTGCAATAAGTTATCCACTGTTTTGTGTAATTATTGGAATATCGTGTGCTCAATTTTTTCGACTGACCAATTGTAAATTTCGAGTCAAGAACGTATATAATATAAGATTTTTTTGTCGATTTATTACTTCTTGAACTTATTTTCTTCCTTTACTTCTGTAAACGATTTTGTTGTATTTCTTAAAGATCGATTTTTTTGGAAGTAGTTTTTTACAATTATTTGAAATATGCGTCTCACGGAACGTTTACATTGCGCATATCACAAAACAATATAAAATGAATATAGATGTATAATTCTACGAGTGATATAATTTATACGAATAATCGTAAAGGATACCGTCGGTGCAAACAAATTGAACTTGACCTTTTATTGTATTCATCAGCAATACAACAAAATATACATCGACATCTTAAATAATTATTGGATATTTCAAATTCTTTGTTTTCTTATTATAAAATTGCGAATGAATACAATACAAGGAAAGATGAACAGAAGATAGATAGATAAACGGTCTTCTGTGATATAAAGGAGCAAGAATTTTGATAATTTCTATTTGATCAAACGCATTCCAATATATTATTGTTATCACAAGGCAATAGTACGGAAACGATGTATTTAATATGATCCTTTGTTACTGAAAACATTTCTTACATTTTGACTGAAGAGCCGTTGCTATTGAATGTAGCAATTTTTGATAATAACATTTTACCCGCAAGTCTTCCTATGTAAGAAATATGATACAATTCGGTAAAATACGGATATATTGAAAACATTATTTGAATTGAAAAAAAGTAAAAACTTTTGCACACATCTTATATTCATGGTGCGAATAATCAGTTCATTTGGTATCATCATTTCGATGGCTTACCGTGCCTTTCTGACAGCAAAATCTCTGTATAAAATGTATGGTCATCCCTGTCATCTTTGACAAAAACAGATGACAATATATGTTAAACGGGGATTTTGGTATCAGAAATTCACGGTCAGTCGAACTAAGCTCTTAAAGGCAAACTTTAACTAAGTTACAAGTAGTAATAGTTGAAGTGGAAAGGGTCTATCGTTATTGAAAATAGAAAAGTGTCTAGAAAAAGTTCTAATGGGACCGAAAAGAATTAAATTATAAATAACTGTGCTATTTTTTACCATTAAGTGTGTTCAATAAACCGTTAAAGCCAGATTCAGCTGTGTGCAAAGGATTTTACAAAAACATGCCGTGTCATAAATAAAACTCAGAGTCATATCAAGCGTACCAACCAAAAGAAATGTGTTAAATTCTATTTTCATTTTTCTGTAATTTATTCCTCATTTGTACTTGTAATGTTGTTCTGTAACTATAATAATGAATAAAGGTACAAATATGGCTCAAAAACATAAAATCATGTGATAACTAGTCCTTTTCTTTCATCTTCCAACAACTAAAATTTACTATTGAAAATTACAATTTGAATGGTTCACGATCTAACAATTTGTTATTTGAGTTAAATATTCAATTTAGATATTCTAAAAGCTGAGACTTCCTGTAACTTAATTTTAAATATGGAAATAAAGCACTTTGCAAGTTTTTTGTCATTTCTATAGACTAAAATGAAAAAGATAGCAATATTATTAGAATAATGTAACTAAATATATATCAGTTTGTATAATGGAAGTAAGTAAAGAGTGTTTGGTGCACGTCGGCGCTGCGCCGTGGCCGCGGATGAGCCGCGCGTACGCCGCGGGTAGGCTGCGTGTGGGCCGCGGGAGCGCCGAATCTTTGTCCTGCACAGTAACTGAGCACAACACACATTCGAGCGTACAATGCATCCTACCGCGCACTTTACACTTTACTCACTCGTATCTCGATACCTAAGTTTGCCTTAATGAAGAATAAAGAATTGCACAAGCCAGACTTCTATAAAACTCAATAATGTATACATTTACTTTTGTTTTATAGAATATTTTTAGTTGTAAGTGTTGAAATCAGTGTTTACTGTGTAAGCACACAAAGGATTCAATTCAGAAAAGAAAATACAATAACGTTGCTATGATTTAAAATGTGTCTCATTTTTATTACCCCAAACCCCAATTAATCTTTGCATGTCACGTTTATGTTGTCGAAACTTCAAAACTCTAATAAAATGGAACTTGAAAATCAATGATAAATTAACTGAAGTTAAGAAGAAAAATTGTTAATATCGGTTCTCAATTATCTTACATTCTTTAAATTAGTCTGATAAGTGTGTGGCGGAATTTTTCTTACCAGAAAATGTTAGGTAGAGGACGTAGATTATGCGGAAGAGGAGACGCATAGGATCGTAAAATATCCTCTATTTGTATCTTCTCCGTTCATCATTTGCAATTTCAATTAAGATTGACAATTAACATTATCTTTTTTTTATTGTAGGTAGTTACGGTTTTCAGGCGCAAGTTGACTTTTTGCTCACATCTTTCAGTTATATCATAACCAAGGCCTATCGTTATACAGTGACCTTATAATGAAGCTAATATATTTTATTACATCAAAAGAATTAGAGCAAGCCTCTTCTATCAAGTAAATTACATTGACACTGTCTGTAAATAAACTGTAAACAATATTTTAACTAGACATAAGTATCAACATGAAATATTACATTTATCTTGAACGTCAGTAACTAGGTCACAAAGAAGGACAAGTTTAGGACTTGTTTAACGGAAATTACTTTGTTAATCGTCGTTTACCTAAAAAGTATAAAAGTACTAAGTATAGGATATTTGCATAATTTTAATTTACTCAGGCTAGTAATAAGACAGGGCAAAGTAGGCATGTGTGCACACGCTAACGATGCTCCGGCGATGGTGCCATATTTACATCGTTTTTTTGTTCGGTAAATATTTTTTTACCAATATTTTATTATCCCTGAGGTGAAGAATTTTCATTCTAAGCCCAAAGATTACAAAAATAAAACTCGGGAACCGACCCAAGACAAATTTATTATTACTCTGTAAAGTTTTGACTGAAGGTAACCATCTATTTTTAAAGAAGTATGTACATATATCGTAATTAAATTTAATATTGTTTTTAGTTGCCTGCTTAGGTTCGATAGAGTGTCAAGATGATATGAAAGACGGCTACGGGTACAGCTGGCTGATGTTAGTCGACGAAGCCTTAAATCGGCACCTGTTGAATTTCTCCGTTCTACCCTCTCATGGCATACGCTATGGGAAGCCTGTCTTTTACTTATACACTAGGTAAACTTTACATCGCCTTTGTAAACTTTAAGGTTGACATTAATCTAATTATCTTCCATCTCACGTAGGAACAATAGAGAAGATCCAGAAGTGTTGTTTATTCCTAATGATGAAGAGTATTTGAAGAGTATATACTTCAATGGTTCCAATGATATTAGAGTTGTGACACACGGCTGGATGTCAGACTACCAGGTCGGCTGGCTGCAAAGTATAAAAGATACACTCTTACAACATTACGATTTAAATGTAATAACTATTGACTGGGCGTATCTCGCTAAAAATCCGATATATCCATGGTCAGCCTTAATTACTCGGTTCGTGGGTAAACAAACGGCGAAGTTGCTTGATGCATGCACAAACACCTATGGTGTAGGTCGTCACCGCATGCATCTGATCGGGCATAGTCTAGGAGCTCAAGTCATGGGGTATGCTGGCATGTTTTTAAATAGTGAAGTGCACAGAATAACTGGTAGGTATGGCTAAATTAACACAAAATCATTCAATTTTTCACTTAAATTACTAGTATATAAATTTATAATTGATTATGAACTCTCGTGTTAAATTTAAGGATCATTAAAAAAATTAGTTAACCTATTATTTACATATGCAAATAATTTCAGGTCTAGATCCAGCAAGACCATTGTTTGAATTACCTCTATTGCCAACAGAATTTCGTTTAGACGAAAGCGACGCGCACTTTGTGGATATAATTCATACGTGCGCCGGACTGTTTGGTTACGAGGATAGTTACGGTCACGCTGACTTTTATCCCAACGAAGGCACCACTGATCAGCCTGGATGTCCACCAAAACGGGAACTATTAGGTTGTTTTTTACTCCCTTGGATAAGCAGTTGTTTGATTATCAAATTAAGTCAAACAGATAAGCCTACATATACACAAGAATAAGATGTTACAGGTCTAACTCATTGCAAATCTGAGTCCGGTATTTTGTAACGTAAATAAAGACATTTATTTTGAGACCTTCCATAAGAAAAAGCTAGGAAGTTAAATATAATTCTGATGACTAAATAAAATATTTGTTACAAAACTTGACATTAAAAAGCATCCTGGTATATCATTACGGCTAGATAATACTTTAGAGGTCTTTATCAATATATTACAGATAGCTGCAGCCACGGACGCGCCGCAATTTATTTCGCAGAATCGATAGGATATCCGCATGGTAGAGGATTCAAGGCTTACCCTTGCGATATCTGGGAAAATTTTAAAATGGGTCTTTGCAGAAAGAATAAAACAATAATGGGATATCTCGCCTCCCCGGATAGTAGAGGAGATTACTATCTTCGCACAAATAGCGCCCCACCGTATGCAATAGAAGACGTTAATTATATATAAACAATTGTATTAATTTTTAGAAATATAAGTTGGCAATAAGCGAATTATTTTTGCTTGTTTATGGTCGGTTTTTACATTCAAGCAATAATATTGGCCACCATAGCGCCACAATAGACTTGGCACAAAATTTTCAACTCATTGTTAAGGTTCTTGCTCGCGGAGAGGGACTATATTACCTTTTTCCTAAAAAACATGCTTAAAAAAAATAAAACACAGTGAGTTCAGAAAGTGATATGATTTTATTGTCTTATTTTAAGATACATTTACAATAGAGATCAGACATACTTATATCTACACCAACAACACAAATAACAATTCATTTAAAAACATTATAAAGTAAGTGAAAGGAAAAATCACAGTTTATTTTTAAATCTTCGTTTAGAAACAATCTGAAACAAAAAGTAAAAAAAAATAAGAAAATGACACTAAAGTTCAAATAAATTGCTTCTCTCAATAAAATGTCAGAAAGTAAGATGTTATGCGTCATAATGCATCAGTCGGGAAAAGAAGACAAATAAAAGTGAATCATCATATTAACAATTTGTAACAACCATCACATAAATATTTTTGTTTTATTAAATTAATTTTAACGTCACCGCGGGTTTCCACTGGAAACTGCTGTACCATAGATATGTGGAGTGCTTTATATAACATTGACATCTAATCGAGCCGATTTTCAAAATGTAAAAAACACTTGGGAATTTAAAAAAAAACCTTTCTGAGGCCTTTTACTTTTGTGGTCCGGATTAAGTATCTAAGACAAATTGAAGAGAATGAGAGAAAAAACAATGTTTTTATACGGATGTTTCAACGATGGAATCCCACGGTAAGTCAGATACACTTAATATTAAACTTTGAGAACGTTGATAATGTTTATAGGTTACTTTTAATTTAGTAAAATTATCTATCAAAAAATAGTACATATAAACTCACCAATAAAAACATAACTAAAGCTGACACCAAAGTAGGTTATTCTATCTACGGTTGTTACAACTGGAAAGACAAACAGTTTAATTGTGGCCCTGCTTAGAATTCAAAATAATACACATATATTAATAGTAGAATATACTTAATACTTGCTACTATTATTAGTAGGTTATTAGTCTATTAGAAAAATTGTTTAACTTTGTAGTATATTAAAAATAGTATTATTCCTATAAACATGGACCTTGATTCATTTAATGTACATTTATAAGCGAAAATTTATATTTATTTTTACACAAATATTTTAAGATCTTTTGAGCGTATTTTAAAAACGCTTCATCTACTAAATAGAAATTTCTAAAACATGTTTATCAACTAGCTATAGTTTTCACTGCTTCAACACTTATACAAAAACATCTCTATTTTTTTGAGAATGAGCGGCTTAACAGTTTTTTGTACAGTGTAAACTCATAACATACTCCACTAAAGATATTTATTCTGTATATGTTAATTATGTTATATAAGACGATGATTAGCAATTTACAGCCATGCGTATGAACGTTCCCGACTGCGCCCCACACCGGACAGCCTCTGCAACAAAAATAACAGCTTTACTACGTTTCATTGATTGAACATAATTATTTCTAAATAACTAAATCTCAATATGAACTTCAAAGATTCTTATTTACAAACTGACATGACTTTTATCAAAATCCACAATTATCCTACTAATTTATAATAGCACATTCTACACAGAAATATTTGCTATTAAAAAATTAAATATATGGTTTTCGTTTGTTAAACGAACCACAAATGTTTACATTTCTATTTTGTAAACTGTATCTTGGAGCTGTTAACAAAGCAAAATTTATATTTTTCTTTTATTTGTTATGTATAGCAAAAATTTAAACAGACAATTTACTTTGAAGATCATATTGTATTTTCAGAAATTATAAGTTATGCGTCATTGTGCATCCGTCGGGAAAAGAAGACAAAATGTATCGTAATCATCATTATACCAAAACATTTGATTCAAATTATTTAAAACGAAAATTAGAGTTATCCATACCTTGCTTAAATAATTGCTTCGGGTACGTTATACGACAATCGCTAGAAGCGATACATCCACCTAGAACAAAGAGATTATTTTACACTTATATAGAGATATGACAAACTTCTACAATTTTATTTTAAACAGTTATCACGGCAAGATTGTTGTTTGTTGTTATTTATGCAGTTATAATTATGTTTTATCATTCATCATTAACTCACTATAAGTCCTGAGGGGCTCGGAGCCTACCCTAAACTATGTGATTAGGCCATAGTCAACCACGCTGGTTCAGTGCGGGTTGGTTGACTTCACACATATCTTTGAATTTCGTCTCAGATATGTGCAGGTTGCATCACGATGTTTTCCCCCACCGTAAGAACTTTCGAACCCAGGACCTGCAGATTGCAAGTCAAGTGCTTTAACACCTGAGCCACCGACGCTCTCTTTTATCATCTTAATAATATTATAAATGTGAATCTAATATTGAGTATAAAAGATGTAATTACCTGTAGTAGAGGATGACGACAGGTCTCCCTTAGCTATACACCGATACCTGTGAACATAATGTTTATGTCAGATTTATATAAATAAAAGACAAAATGGAATGATTAACACATTCAATGCCACCAGGTTGCAGATTCACTTTAATAATGCAAAACAGTGGCACTGAACGTGGTAAAAATTATTAATTTAATCCTGTACTAGTATTTATAGAAAATAGGTAATAAAGTTTCGATCTCATTTAGTTATTATAATAGAATCAACACGAAACAATATAACAGCATTACAAAGAAGAAAATTGAAAAGATAAGCAAATTCATAAGTTTTTAACAAAGTAGACATCATCGTAAACCTACCAATATATTTCAAAGCGAACAAAAGGTAAGTGACGCCTACTCAACGAACTTTCAACGTATTTAACTTCATAAATAAATACTTACGTACTAAAGATTAATATAGAAGCATTTAATTGAAATATAATATCTAGCAACATGACTATGTCAGTTTAAATTTGTAAAATGTCACATTTTGTCTGCACAATGGTAAATAAACACATTCAGTAATTGGTAATTTTAAGATATAATAATTAGCTAGATATTGAATTATTTGTTTTGAATGTAAATTTAGTAATCTCGAATATAACAAATGCGAATTAGATTTTTACCGTACCCCCAACTTTTGCATTAATTTATTATCCCCAACTATTATTTAGACTCAAACGGGCAGGCGAAACACTTTAGAGGCGGAAATATCCCAAAAAAACAGGCCACTTACTCCCCAAAGTTTTTGATCACATATAAATATTATTTACTAAATTAATAATTAGAGAAATACTGACATCATTGCCCATCACAGACTTACATCGGAGGTATTCTATTCTTTCAACATCAATAATTGATACAGGTGAGAATCTAATTATTATTTAAGCTCTCAATTAGTCAAAGCTTAATATATCTCTGTCTCTCTCTTATGTTTTATCTACCTTTTGTATTTGTAGATTATTCTGGAGTAATTAGGATCACGGTTAAAACGCCGCAGACATGCAGTTCGTGAACAAATAATCCATGTAGTTATTCAATTAAAAAATCTACCTTTAAATATGTAGATTATAACTTACAAATACAGATGGTCGTTCATTTCTAATTACGAAGAAGCAGTATGAAAAGGTGACATGCTGTTTGCTGCACACGGGTCACGTTAAATGCAGTTCGCGCTACGCACGGTGTGTTTCCACTGTCGTAATACATGTGTCCTAAATAACAATGTTGCCATCGCTCTCATTCTCATTGAAATAAATAAAAATGACAATTATATTATATAAGTGTCAAGACAGTTAAAATTCACTGTAAAGGATTTACCATTAATCTCGCGATGTCAATCAACAATTATTTACCGCTTCCCCCGCTGTTGATGTGTAATGAGGTAAACCTCATATTTTCTGTGAAACAACGAAATCTATTCTAAAGATTCTTAAGAATAGATTTCGTTATATGACAGAAAATAAATTATATGTGAAAACACACGTGATATCACATTATATTCCCCCCTTCATTGTGATATTCCGTCAATATATCTCGAAAATTCCATCCTTTTGAGCTTCGCGTGATAAACGGAAGATCCTATAGTTATTATTAGGAATTGTTATTAGGAAGTTATTATATAAATCAATAAACGTCAAAGAATTGGAAAGTGGGGATGTAGCAAATTAAATCCTTTCAACTATTCCATAGAAGGCGTTTAACATTCCTGTAAAATCAAAAATTCATTAGCTGTTAAATACAATGTAAAAAATTAACCTCCTCTACAACTTCCCTCAAAGTTTAAGGTGAATTACAAAGCTTATTATTTTTTTTAAATCCTTAACATAAAATTTTACTCACGACTAAACATGTAAAACTTAGGATTGTAGACTTTAACTTTTGTTCCAAATATCGCTTCGTAGTGAATGCACTTTGTCTAGCCCCGCTGATTCTTCTACTTTGGCGATAATTGCCTAGCAAATAAAATATTGATTGTATCCGTGTAAGCATTCTTAGTACCGTTGAACTCGAATGACAAATCTCGCACTGAAAACTGTTCCAACCTTCGTACGAGATCACGTTTTACACGTCGAGATTCTCTAAAGAATGTACAAACAGGCACAAGAAATTAACGCCTCGCAATAAGTGCCTTGCTTATCACGTATGACAATCGTTGGCTCATGAGAAACAGATCAACGTTAGTTCATGAGCTGAGGGGACTCCACTGTATGCATTTGTACTTTTCTTTTTTGTTTCAATAAAGTTGGAATTTCTAGATCAGAATTTAGTGCTCGTCCTTATGTAAACATTTTGATGTGTTATTATGACGATTTTTATCTCTGCGAACTGCGTACACTTTCTCGTACCGAAACGCGAGGAAAACTCTGTCTCAAAAATAGGCTTTTAAGATAAAGGAAATTAAAACGAAAATTACAACGCTTGGTTCATTTTTGCGCAAATTGCAAAAAAAATAATTTAAAAAATGATACCAAATCCATATTGCTTCCACTAGAAAAATCTGCGAAAAGTGAAAATTTGTCACAGCTATTCATGTTTTTGTCAAACTTGTTTAAACCGTTGTTATTAACCATTAACTTGTTTTTGGAACTACTTAATAGTTTAAAATTACTCTTCCTAACCCTCAGAACTACAAAGCATAAGTTCTGCGACAGTACCCACCTAAACATTTTCCTCCCAGCAAGGGAGATCGACTCATATCTTCTTTCTTGAATCTTCTTATTTCCTGAATATTAAATAGTACCGTAGGCTAAAAAAAATTCTTCAAGCAATATTTCCGAACGTTTACTATTTGAGAAATACTTCTCGAGAAAAAAAAATGATGCTGAAAGAAACATGGGACAAAGTTTTAAAAATATCTGGTTATATAGTTCTGGTATTATTTAAATTGAAGTAGAACATTACTGGATTCGTACGTATTCGTATTACAATCAAAGGAAACGGAGTAAGACCAGAGGATACAACGTTATGACAATGAAGCAATATTAAATATATCTGCTCACGGCAGTACAAGGAAATACAATCTTTTGACAAGCAAGTTTGTCCTGATGTACTGACAAAAAGGTGGTAAACAAACTGTGGCTGCACCCTCTTCACCTTTATATGGTACATATTCAATGTGTAGTAATAATGGGCAGTGACGGTACAACGACAGCCGATCAGACTGTGCGACATGTCACGAGGCGCCATATTTTGTCATCCGTAAAGGATTTAGGGGTACAAGTTTTTTATTAATGAGGGGCGGGGACAAATAAACATTTGAAGGTTAAAAGTAGACGTCCATGGACATCGAGTCACTGGAAGCCATTTTATTATTTTTCTTTTAATTTCGTAAGGATACAAATCAATGGGTGTTTCTTTAGTTCAACGACTGAAAGTTTACTGAAAGTAGACAACTGAATTTGGAACAACAGAAAATATAGATGATATATTATCGAGAAATCGAATTAGTCAAAGGATAATTGTATACGCGAAATAAAATTTGTGTTAGGATCGAGCGAATCAGAAGAACACAATCTATGCAAACTCTTCTCGATTTAAACGGGATTATCACTGTAAAAAACACCTGCAAGGAAAGTCATAAAGATGTCATTAAATAAATTAATATTTCGCGTGTTAGTCGAAATATAGATTTGTATGATAAGATTTTCATATAATGCATTTCAGAATATTCATCAAAAAGTATACAGTTCAACTTCTGTAATTCAATGTAGATGAGATCACCACACTTGCAAACTATGATAGATTTTCTATAAATAAATATTTATGTTCATAAGTCAAAACATTTTAATATTAGTAACTTTATAAGACAGCTTAACCTGTCATGTCTATGCTAACACAGGCACTACTGAGATTTCAAAATTTCTAGACAATATTGAATTGTATATTATATTAGTAAAAACAAATAAGTCCAAAATACGTTGTTGAGGAAACAAATATTATTAACGCATTCTTTGAAGACAGCTTTATTTGAAAAGCTTAATTATATGAATTTGTACGTCTACGTTTCATTCAAGTGCGTTTTATAGTTATTGCTCATCCTGTGTTAGCACCTTTAAAACTTACCATATATACCTTGATTCTTGCTTGTCCGTCGGATCTACTATTACTGTAGAATCGAATCTTTAAGACTTCAGTAGTAGCCAACTGCTGATTTTAATTTACTTCATATTTCATATTTTATTCAATATATTATGAATAAATCTTTTGGACTATGTTAATCGATCACTTCAGTCCATTATAACCTTTGATGACGTCTTTTCTTCTGTTTAACCCTTGGGAATTGGGTTTGGTTTTCGATGGCCTTGTCCTTTATTCCTCGGCATGCGTGATTACGTTCGCTATTCTTTTGAGGTCAGCAGTAAGTAGCAGAGAGCCTTGGCAAAGCTTAGTTCCCATTATCTTTAGCATTTTTACAAAATCTGAGCTGGACTTAAATTAAGCTAAGGACAAATAATCTGAACAAGAGTCAAAACAACTCTATATTAAAAGATAGCTAGATAGTTCTTTTGACATTATGAATAAGAAAAATGTTCATAGCATTGTATCACACTCAAAGTTCCCGCAAATATTAAACTCTCAACTTCACGAAACAAGACATGGCAAAAACCTCATATACGGTGAGTCGGCAGTATGTACTGCTCTTCTATACAATGTTTATCAGCTGTCAAATCTGAATTTTCTTTTTAAAACATATACTCTTTCACGCACTCCCTCAATATTTTCTTCGATCATTCCTTATCTTATAAGTATAAGAAAAAGGTAAAATAAAAAATCATACAAAGTGCAATCAGATTCGATCAATCAGTCAAACGTGTTAACAGAATTTGTACTCTCAATAGACATTTATAAAAGCACTTACCTGATTTTACTTATAATTATAGCCATTTGGTCTAAAATAATTTAAAAAAAACATCGCTCTAGCATCTAGATAAACAGATACATAGCAAAAATATACAAGGATCTTTCTCAAAGTGCAGTGAATACGAAAGATCATGTAAATATAACTTTGCTTGAAGTCAGGGGGTCGCTAAATGAAATTGAGCAATGGCAAGAATAGGTACCGCAATAGTGAGATTTTTCTGAAGTTTATAATGGGGGCGTTACGAGGTAAACTTTTCCTAAACTGCGTAGTACACCAAAAAGTATGAGAAACAATGAACTAGTATATCTAGAAAAAGAAAATAAAGGATGTATAAAAACGAATGCATGGAATGCTATAGAATTACTAACTAGATGGATAGGTGGACATCTGTAGATATGTAGGTCTTTACAAGATTTAGATTAAAGACATACCCTTCTTTTGATGTAATGGTACTAAAGTAGAAAAAAATACTATTTTAACCTGGATAGACGAAAGTCCAAGGGACCGCGATATGTTTATCGCTTACTAGCTGTCTTTCTGTGACCTCGTCGTCGATTACAATTACATTCCCTGCCGAATTATTCACTATCATAATTGTAAGTCTGGTAATGGATGGCTTGCTAAAAATAAGTTAGAAGTAATTAACTTTTTTAAAACGGATCGGTGGGTTTCTATCTATCGGCGTACATGAAAATCTTGACTGACTCAGTGAATAAACAAACGTAAAATATATAGTGATAGCCAATTGTCTTTATTAATTTATAGAGTAGCTATAGGGTTTAACTTTTTTGTTATCCACCACGTACGAAAATGCCCATGACCTTTTTGGGCTCTGAATAAAGGCCCGTATCATAAGAAGATTTGTTTGAACTGACAAGATTAATGTTGAAATTGAAGGATTGAAAAATCAATATTGTTAACATAATGTTAATTAAATAGTGAATGGTGTATAGGTATGTGTAGTTTATAAATGAATCGAAGTATTAGAGCTTAGATCTAAAACATTTATTTATGAAAATTCTTTAGACATTACAATAATAACACGATGCTAATTTTCATCGATTTCAATAACTACGCAGCAAACTTCGTAAGCGATTCATAACCTGCAAATTAATTACCAAAAAACACTCTTTATGGGTTTATTGGTAAGAAATTCACAAGTTCTGAATAGCATTGCGATACTTGACAAAATAAGTTTATTACAAAGTAGCTTTCTCCTGGACATTCTCACCACAGCGACGTAGCAAATACTTCAAAAATATGCATATTGAGTGTGTAATGTTTACACTAGTTATTTTATTTGAGAAATAACCTGCCTTTTACTGTTTGATTTTTTCATTAGAAATATTTGTTACGTCTCTATGTGTGTGAGAAATCAGTCCCAAGCAGCTGAATCGATGGTTTTTGCATTTTTAGCTTCCTCATATCATTACAGAATAATGTAATGTTGCAGACAACATGCAAGAGGGAAATCATAAAAGTTAAAATAAAATTAATTTATATTTACGAGAATACTAAAATAAAATTCTCTTCTGTTTCAGTGAGTAAAGTGAAAACAAACAAAAATGGTTGCAAAAAAATTGCGCTAAATACATGACCACATTTGAAAATCAATCTTTTCTCAACTGATTAAATAGTTTTTTTTTTGTAAATGGCATTTTAGCTTCGATATAACTTTATATAAGTTAAAAAAAAAATTAGGAAAGTTAAAGGCTGTTCAACTCTACTTTGCTAAGAATAAAAATGTTCTTTTCGTCAATATGAACTATTCATCTTTATATTGACGAAAAAAATATTTAAAAAATCTGATAAGTGCAATTAAGAAGTTTAAATTTTGTCTCAGGATACAAGATAAATTGTCTTTCTTGATGGAGAATCTATTACTAATTTTCACAATAAAGATAAGATGCCTTAAATTTCATTCTGAGTTTTATATTGTGAAGATTTTTTATAACTTTGTTAAATAATTGATTTATTACTATATGGACTTAAGCGAAACTTACAATTTCCTAATATAACTTTAAGAGAGAAACATTTTTAGTTATCATTGTCTATTTTCCCACGTTTAAGTAGGTTAAGTAAAAGATAAATAAATGATTTTTTAAACTATCAAATAATCTTATAATTTATCATACTGCAAATAACAATTAAAAAGTTTATAATATTAGATGTTTTCTTATATTTCGAATAACTAAACTACATACCGACTAAGTGCACTACTAACATTCAAATTTCCTGTATTTGCGGCACACATTATAGCTATGATGCTTAGCTTTAGATTTTACCTCGTCCACTTTACAAAGTAGGATTAGGATTGACTGAACTAAATTGTATTTTTACGCAAAACCGCTTAAAACATTTAGTTGTATCATTTCGGCAATAAAAATTATATATTACTAAATATTAAATTAATAAAAACACACTTTTCGAGTCAGTCGGGTAAAAATAACAGGGAAATCGTATGGGCAAGTTGTAAGCGCTTTCGACTTGCCTTGCTTGCGTGCACTCGGTTCGGTAATCACCTAGTACAAATGTTGCGAAATCGCAATATGCAATAGCGAAGTACTAGTTCACAGAAGAGAATTTCTGTTGACGCAGCTCTTATAAAATAAAATAATAATTAATTTTTAATCGTGGCTAACCGAATGGTTAAAGACACGGGATTTAAGACTGCTCATGCAGTCAAATGTGACGTTTTTTGTGCCGTCACGTGGGAAGGAAGCGGTTAGAACCGACGGCGTTTGTTAGGATAATCGTCCATATGGCGGGGCCCGTCCCAACCGCGGGTTTGCGGCGGCATGTCGTCATAGCCCCCGCGCGGCATGTCGTACTGCTCTCTGAAGCCTCCTTCCTAAAGTGGGCAATTATAAATGTGGCCAATATTTCTTTTTGTCACCAAAAATTCTTATGACTAAAAGTGATACAATGATGAACAACAGAAGGTGTATTACAACATGGGGCTATCTGAGACGATAAATATGATTTTTACTCATCATTGTCAAACGTTACTGAACTTATTCTGATTTATTAACTCGTTATTATGGAGGTTGCAATCCAACCTGTGAAAAAGATTCAGAAAGGAGGGCAAACACTCCATCGGAGAAAATGTAGAAAAGTCAATATACCTAACTTACACGCCACTACAACATCTTGTTTGACTTTTTATGCAAACATCTAAAACCTACTATGAGGTAATTTTATTAGTATTTTGGTTTTTGATTTATTGGCACAACGCTGATGTCTTACTAGACCTACTCCATATGTGTGTGATTTAGAATAGAATTTCGTTTGGTCGACGAATTAAAAATAAATAGTTCTGATAGCTATTGATTCTTGTTATGTGTAGTCTTATTTTATCCAGTCATGGTAAAAAATCTGAAATAAATTTTCGAAGCACACAACAAGAATAGGAAAATACACGATACTCCAAAGCTGTCAATCATTTCACTCCACACCGTATCATAAGATTACACTCCAAGAGTTGAATCAACTCCAACAATTCAGAAAATAAACAAATTAACCATCTTTAATCAAATTAATTTGTACACATGTAATGGCCAAAAACCTCCGAACTGTGAACACACACAGCAGCAATTTCACGGATGAAAATAGTAGTCGATATAAATTATACGTAAAACATTTTTGCTCAAATCTTACATTTTAATGTTAAGTTTGGCGTACGCAATTGAGAAGAACATAGTTTTAAAGAAATAGAAAAAATATGCATCTTCGTCATTTTCATAATTTTCAGCTGATTTCCAACAAGTATGTCATTTGAAGCAATAAAACAAAGTCTCAGATAGCCCTTTAAGTTAAAAACCTTTGTTACAGCACACACTATATCACTAAAAATTCCTTAAAATTTAATTAAAAATGTTAGCTACGAATATATTGTTCTATATATTATTTCTCTTTTTTATAAGGCGATAGCAATGTTCATCGCAATGATAGGCATAATATTATGGCGATAGTTTATCTTGTAATACCTATGAATGTATTTTATGTCCTTAAGGTAAGTTTAATAGTGCTTTATATGTGAACACACATGTTTATCTAAAAATCTCAATCGTACCAACACATAAATTCATGGTTCATGATCTTTTTAAAAACCTAAAGTGTGACTAATTCTGTCACAAACTAACAAAATGATAGTAGCCAAGAATAATAGGATAAAAACTTGTTTTCATTAAGTACAATAAGATCAGATATAATTAACCAATGTAGATAAAATAACATCGTCAATTCATAAAGATCATTGTAACATTTAAACAAATGTTTTTAATATCAATGTAAAAGATTCCGTTACTAAATTGTATATCAGAAGATAGCACAATAACATATTTCCTAAATCATCCACACAATGGATTTTTTTGAACCAGGCGGCTAGCATGATATATTTGAGAAAAGTATTCGTATCGACGTTGACAAATTTTTGTACAAGTTTGTGCATCGCCCCTATTGGGCGACAATGTAACTAAGGAACTTTGCGGTGAAGTACATTCTGACGGCTGGCTATCGAGCATTGTCGAATATTTTCTCTCTTACTGTGGGTTTCTGACACCAAAATCGCCGTATAAACATATCGTCATCCTTATCATTATCTTTGAGAAATCAGAGATAACAATATGTTTTAAACGGGGATTTTGGTCTCAGAAACCTACAGTTAAATTTATGACGTAAAAAAATAAGATTTAAAATCTCGTATTCTTTTTCTATAGCAAAAAACGTGTTTTGTAACATGCTGTATACTTAAAGGTTTTAGTTCCATTTTTTACGATTTAATTAAATTTTCGGACCTTTCGGTTAAAATACTTGATAGATTAAACTTAGGAATTTGAAATACGTTTGTGCTAGCCCCCGGTATATCATTTTCAAAATGGAATTCATTGCACTCTCATTTGTCAACAAATTGTGGTGTAGAGTTTTCAAATTAGCGAGATCATGATATTACGATATCTTTTAACAAGCAAAAAATATATATCCTGAAAGCTTTCTCTATTGTTTTAGATACAGATGCAATTATCTTTTGTTTCACATTGCTTACTTCATTGTATATACATTTCTTCTTCTATCGTAAGCAAGTGCGCGCGAAATTTAAAGAAGATCGGTAAAAGATTTTCAATAATAATAAGTAAATAATAAATTGACTATTGATAGACGACAATAAAGAACAGCAACAATGGCTGGTTGCATTATTATGTTAATTATAGTACATGATATAGTTCTAGGAACCTTTTTTTTTACATGTAATACCAATCTAATTTTAAAGTGTAATAGCATTTGTTTTTCCTTCGAGTTAAATTTGAAGCATAGACCTTATGTTAAAGCGAAAATTCAATGAAAACATAGGTTATTGCTCGTAATATACTGTCAAAGATATAAATAACATCATATTATGCTTATATTACCAAATATTCTAAGATTTTTCAGCGTGTTTTTTTTATATATAGCAAGCCTACGTCATAGACAACGATCCTTTTTATATTGCACTGATTATCATCTTCTTGAACCATTACTTCATTGGCAATGTGTAATAGAATGATTACTTTCAGCAAAAAGTATTAATGAAATAAATATCAATATAATATCACCTTGCAAACAGTGTGCAAATGTTGCCGCTATACTTTATGTCAATGTAAAACATGCAAAATGACTTACCATTGGCTGTTGTTGATCAAACATCCCCTGTTCTTGTCTGTCCAACATTGAGTTCAATCTTTGTGCCTGTGGACAATAGAGAAATTTTAAAACATCACATATTATAAAAATAAACCATACCACCCCCCGCACAGATATTTATGATTGATTAATTTATATTAAATGTTATTAATATAAATTAAATAACCTTAAATAATATTAATATTTTTATATTATTGAGTATATTACAGTTTGTAAATAAAAAAAAACCTTGAAACCAACGGTGCTGCTGCCTGATGGATGAGAAAACTAAAATTAATGCATCCCATGACCCACACTAATACATAACGAAACATTAACCGCTGCACTCACTTCTAAAGTGGTTCCCCTTAGTTTAGGTGCAATATGAAAATCTACACTAAGTATAATAGGTGACCTGTACAAAGAGCGTGTTCTCCTGCTGGCGGCGACGCAGCTCGTCGTCCTGCAGACGCATGCGCTGCGAGAGCTCCTCCTCCTGTCGCAGCAGCTGAGCGCGCTCCGCCTCGCGCCGCTCGTCCGCCGCGCGCTCCGCCATCTCCCAGCTGCGCTTCTGTCGCTCGCGGTCCTGCTCGCGTTGGCGCAGCTGCTCGCGTAACAACTCCGTCTCGTGCTCGTATCTACAACAAACACCATACCATTGCATCATATCTTTTTATTTTTTTTACTATTTAATTCCAGTAAAACATTACTGCCCTAAATGTAGAAATTCCATAAAACATTCATAAAGTGTAAAAAATTCACAATATTGGCACTTTTGTCAAACTTACTTGGCATATTCCATTTGAGCTTCAAGCTTCTCTTCTTCAGCAGCCAACTCCTTTTTGAGTGCTTCTTCTTTCTGTCGGTGAAGTTCATGCAATTGTTTCCACCTGGTACCATATTCATGTTCGAAGCTATTTGGCTCAGAGAAACGGGGTCCAACCTTGAATATTGGACAAAAAAATTAGAAATTCCACTAAAAGAAAAAATACTAAAGATCAAAGTTAGTGTTCGATTATTATTAAATTTACCTCACGAGCACGAAGAAATTCTGGATGTTTCTTGGGTAAATTCTTTTCTGGATAGCCATCAAACTCATCCGGTTCCTCATAACTTTCAACAATTACTGGGCGCAGGGACCTATTAAAAAATGGCAAATTATTTATTTTGAAGGCATTTTAAAAAATATTAGTGTTGAAATATAATTTATCAATAAACTTACGATGTTAAGAAGAAACACTTCTCAGTACAATTCCTAATTGCAGACAAAGCACTGGGTTTGCGGGCAAACTCCACAACTCCCTCTCCTAAAGTTTTTCCTCTTTCATCAACTCTTACATAAGCTCTTTCAATTTTTCCAAATATTTCAAATGCTTTAAAGAGAAGTTCATTTGATACAAATGGAGGCAAATTTTTAACTCTGACAGCACAATTATGTGGGGCAAATCTCACTCTCAGAGAACGACCATTCCTCATTTTACCATCAAGCTCCCTTTTTGCCTTTTCTGCATTAACTCTGTAGTCCTAAAAAGATAAAATGATATTAGTTTATAATCTTTCATAAATTATCATTTCCATCTTAATAATTTAAATATGCTTACCATTTTAATAAATCCAAAGTTCTTTTCTTTGTTAAGAAACAATTCTGCAGCTTCACCAAACTGGCCAAATAAATTCATAATTTCCTCTTCAGTTACATCAGATGTTAGATTACCAATGTAAAGTCTGCTTCTACCATTAAATTTAAGTTCCGTTTGGTCAATTTGAGGCAAATCTATCAAAGGTCCACCAAGCTCTTTGAGTTTGTTTAACAAGAAATGGTCCTGTGAAATACAAATCAGTGTCACATAATATTTCAATAATAATTGCCCCAAAATACTTTAACCGTTATATTGTTTGTATATATTTTTAAATATCTTGGTGACTCTAGGTTCATTAACACAGTCTAGAGACTCCTTTAATATTCCGGCCACAAAGTATAGCACAACATCTATACCATACCTCACGTTGCACTGCCTTCCCATCCGGCTGGCCCCTCATGCTGTGACGCTGGTTGCGAGCTGGGCCACCACCAACACCTTGCTGTTTAGGGCCAAACTGCTTTTGGTTTTGGTTCTGATTCTGCCTGTTGCCAGGACCACCTTGACTCCATGTTCCACCTGCTTTGTTTCCCCCACCAAAGTTTCCATTGATATTCTAAAAATTATATATGTTAAGTAAATTCTACACTTAAGGGACCTTATAAATACACAGTAAATCTAAATTACCACCTTATTAAAAATGGTGGATTCATTCCAAAATGGTTGTGAAATTATAGAACACAAATGAAAAGTCACAAAAAAATGAAAACATACCTTATGAAATTGGTTCTGGTTAGGACTAGGTCCTTGTGTATTTTTTTCACTACCAATAGACTTGTCAACATCATCCTGGGATTTGGACTGGTTCAATTTTTGTTGCTGCTGCTGGTTTAATTGTTGTTGTTGAGGCTGTTGTTGTGGTGATTGTTGTGGTTGTTGTTGATTCTGAGGCCGCTGGTTCTGTTGCTGGCCTTGTTGTGGCCCACGCTGGTTTTGCTGTGGCCTCTGGCTTTGTTGTTGCGGTCTATTGTTTTGTTGTTGTACCTGAGGTGGTGCTGGCGTGGAAGCTGCCGCTGGTGCCTGCTGCACCTCCTCGTTAGGTTTCTCTTTCGGCTGCTGTGTTGTCGGTGGCGGTTGCTTTTCAGGCACAACCTGTTTCACTGGCTAAAATATAATTTTATACATATAAAAATATAAAGTTCACATTATACACAATTTATAAATAAATGCAATAGCTGAAAATAAAACCTTGTTAATTATTGTACACAGTACAAAATGTGACAATATACTTTTGAGTGGACACTTGCCATCAAAAAGAAATAGACAAAAACAAGATATACCCTATTACAAATTTTGAAATATGCTTGAAGAACGTCTTTTATGCGATTGATTTTATAATACAGCGGTATGATGCTTGCGTTACACAAAATGGCGGTCAGCGTTCTAACGGGACAAGCTTATATTGTACAGTAGCAACTTTATTATCTTAATGCATCATATTCAAATAGCTAGTTTTATAATAGCACTGAACCAATAGGGAAATATATGTCAGACAGGGAAATACGTTAAATCTATTTACCTCAATATTAGGTCGTTGACCTCCTTGTCCATGATTTTGATTTCTTTGATTTTGATTGTTGTGTTCAAATCTAGAATTACGAAAACCTCCGCGGTTATTTCCTCGGCGACCCCCTTGACGCTGCGGCTGTGGGGGTCCGCCGTATCCTCTATTTCCAAATTGATTCATCCCTTGCATTTGCATAGTAAAAAGTTCCGAATTATTTCAATCACAAAAAGCAAACAATAAAAATTATCAATACAATAAACTATACAATAGGTAGAAACATTTACAGCACAATAACGTTTTCAGTATAAAGTAAATCCGGAAAATATTGAAAAACGCACTACACGCATTCACGACTTCACGAAAGAAAAAGTAACAAGACTCAAAATGGCGGAGCGAACGGCTAAGGAAGGAAGAGGAAGTCAGTTTGCGTCCTTTTTCTAGTGGTTCCATTATACGCAACAAGATATATTAACTTACGAATTTAAAACTATGATGTCAAAAGGTTTATTTATTTTACCCGTGGTAAAATCATACACTCATGCCCTAGATTCTGGAAGATGATTTTCATTTACCTCTTGTATTTTAAAATAATTTCTTGCAGCATCTAAATACTGTAATGTATACCTTACTTGATATGATGGAGAGGAAATCTCGCTATCATCGTCGGTAGGAAAAATTATTGAAACTCACCCTCGACTGAACCTTTAATAAATAGTTATCGACATTTTAAATTAGCAATCAAAGCATCAGAATTAAAAGAAGTAAAAGGTTTTCATTTTTAAACAAAAATGTCAACGACACTGTATGATTGTCAATGTCATTGTCAAACTCAAAGGTTAGGTTTTAGGTCAGGATTTACGAAAACTCTGATTTATTTTATAATATAAAAACTAAACAACCTGCCTCAGCTTTAAATTAAATTTAAATCTATGGGTTGTTGATAAATACTAAATAATATTAATACTTAATAAATTTTAAAAAAATTAGAGCACTTGAGAAAGTGTAGAAATTAATCTCTAATATAAGTATTATTAGTAAACATGGACAGTCATAATGACGAAGATCAAACTTTAGATATAGACGTCGAAACTAAATATCCATTGCTGCCATTTGAGAAACAAATTTTTATCGATGTTCAAGAAAAGGATGCTCTACTAATCATGGCAAAGTAATTTTTACTCTTGTAGGCATTGTTTAACTACGAAGAATATTTATATGTACTAAATACCACTTTATTTACAGAGGAATAAATTATGACAAAGTTTTAGCCAACATTATTTGGGTTTACAATGATCCTGGTAATTTAGTTTTAGTTCTGAACAGCAGTGATGATGAAGAGAAGTTGTTCACAACACAATTCAATCTACCTTCACTTCCAAATATTGGTACTGAAAGGTAAAATGTATTAAAATTAAATCCATTTGTTTATTTATTATGGTTAGTCTTAGTTTTTTTTTTTTTTTAGAGAAAAGACATACTTAGAAGGAGGAGTATTTTTTGTATCCACTCGAATCTTGGTAGTTGATTTATTAAAGAATAGAGTACCTGTTAATCACATCACTGGCATTATTGTTTTAAGAGCACATACAGTTTTAGAATCATGTCAAGAGGCATTTGTGCTTAGATTGTACAGACAAAAAAATAAAGTAAGTATATAATTCTGTGTAATATATGTTCTAATTTAATAAACTAACAAAATACATTTATGTAACTGAAAGTATATTTAGTACTTTTACAATTCAGTATGAAATATGTACATAAATTTTCATTTTACAGACAGGGTTTATAAAAGCATTTTCTAATTCACCAATATCATTTACATTTGGATACAGTCAAGTTGAAAAAGTTATGAGAGCACTCTTTGTGACAGAACTTTTCCTATGGCCAAGGTGAGGAATTTAATATCCAACTTCTATTTAAAGTATAGCTTCTAACATAAATCTTGTTTGTAAATTTGTCACCTATTCAGTTGAAACCATTAAAGAGGTTTGGATGGAACTTTAGTCAAATATAATTTTTCTGATTTAAGAAAATTTATGTTTACTTTATATTTAATTTTTCTAACTGGCAGGTTTCATGGTATCATAATAAAAAGCCTTAAAAGTAGACAGGCTGAAGTTGTGGAGCTACAAATACCTCTCTCGGCGAAGGCGGCTCAAATACAAATGTGCCTCTTGGACATAATGAATTCCACTGTTAAACAATTGAAAAGTATTAACAGGACACTTGATATGCAGGTAAATATATTTCAAGATTTTTCTATCTTATTTAATTCCTTCTACTATATAGAGAATATTTTCTGCTATATTCATATAACTGTTTACAGCTAATATTTAGATTTAAGAATACATAACATCTCTCCTTTTTAGGAAATAACAATGGAAAATTGTATAACAAAAAAGTTTCATAAAATACTACAATCGCAACTTGACTGTATTTGGCATCAGCTTAGCACCAGAACAAAGGAGTACATTCAAGATTTAAAAGTATTGAGAGGCATGATTATGTGGGTAAATAAGTTTGTTTACCTTTTATATATTATATAAACTAATTTAAAAATACAAAACTTCCAATTTAAAAAAAATATTTCTATTACTCTTACATATGTTAAAAACTATTACAACATAATTTATTAAAAAAAAAATAAGTTTCCATAGAAACAATGAGAGAACTTTAGTTTTCTAATGTTTTATAAGTGAAAAGCCATAGTAAGAAGAATTAGACAGTTAATTCTTTTTTTAGCAACTTGATACATGATGATCCAGTGTCGTTTTATGCTCTAGTCAGTAAATATAGAACTCCGGAGTATGCTAAAGTTAACTCTGGATGGATACTGCTTGATTCAGCTGACCAATTGTTTGGAGCCGCAAGAGGAAGAGTTTATAACAGTAGAAATGGTAATTTTATAATATACTGTCTATTATTGAAGCACAAAAACTTTTTAATGTAAATCTTAGTGTCTTATGATAGACAAAAGCTATTATAATTTGATTATTGTAAAATTTACAAAGTTAAAGGTGAATTCTGGTGGTAAAAGTGGTTAAATGTTTGATATTGGGATGGGATGTTATTGTCTTCTGGGTAAATAAGTTACTTCAAAAACAAGGTATTAAGGGATATAATTTATCATATTAAAGTTTTCTTTTTTATTCATTTTAGAATTTGATCCAGAACACTGTCCAAAATGGAAATGTCTGAGTGATCTACTAACCCAAGAAATACCCGGAGAAGTAAAGAAAAAGGGCAAAGGAAAATTAAATAGTACTAAAGTCTTAATCCTCTGCCAAGATAATAAGACATGCTGTCAATTAAATAACTATCTCTTGATGGGTCCAAATAAATATTTATTGTATACAGCATTCAGAAGAGATTTAACAATAAATACAGTGTGTTCTAAATATAATAATGCAAAGAAGTCTTTACCATTGAAAACGGAGATTAAACCAAATAGCAGTTCTGTAGGTGATGAAAAGAATGATGGAGATGATGAAAGTTGTAATGGTGATGAGACAATCAAATCAAACTATGTGCTGACATTGAGCCAGTTACCTGTTAAGGCAGATAAATCTGCAGATGAAAGTATTTTTGAACCATTATCACAGGTATGTTAATAATATGATACTGTTTTTAAATATGGAAATTTAGCTCAATTTTTTTAATTCACTTTAATAAACTCATAATTTTCTATGTCTTTGCCTAGGATATTTCCCTCCTGTACTTTTTATTTCTTGACAATTTTTATTATTTTTTAACCACTTCAAAAAGAAGGAGGTTATCAATTCGTCTGTTTTTTTTTTGTATTTTTTGTTTTTATCATTGTTCTATTTTACAGTTGGATGATTTAAATTTAACACAAATCGAAACTGAAAAACCTTTGATATGTATTCAAACTTTCAAACAAAATGGCAATGTGTTTTCATTGGGGATAACATTGGAAACATTACGTCCTGAATATATAATTTTGTACCACAGCGACATGTCAGCTGTACGACAAATAGAATTGTTTGAATGCAGGAAGAAAGCTGAAGAGCCAAAGGCAAAAGTTTATTTTATTATTCATGATAAAACTGTTGAAGAGCAAGCGTATTTAACGTCATTGAAACGGGAAAAACTGGCTTTTGAACTGCTTATTGAAACTAAAGGTGTAAGTAAATATATGCTATATACTTAAAAAGTATATTTACTTAAAAATAAATATTTAACTATTTTACATTTTATTCAGGTAATGGTGATACCTTCATATCAAGATGGAAAAACTGATGAATATTTTAACCTTAATATTGAACCAGAAGAAAATGTAATTGATACCCGAAAAGCAGGTAATTTAAATTAAGAATTTTTTTATTTGTTAATGGCGAGAAAATATTTAGTAACTGGAAGATAATGTACCATTAAGTTAAACAGATAATTCAATTTAAAAAGTTATTACTGTTGCATTTATTTATTAAATTTATAGGTGGGCAGACTCTGAATAAAGAGAAACCATTAGTCATAGTGGACATGAGAGAGTTTCGCTCCGATCTTCCCTCGTTGTTGCATAAGAAAGGAATCAATATAGAACCTGTCACAATTACTGTAAGTTATATGATTTAAATCAGGATATATTTCTAGATTAAATAAAAATTAGACATTCCGACAAAGACCATTGGTGGCACTAAGCCTTTTAAGGTTTTTTTTAAAGAATTTATACTTTTGAAATGTCAACAGATTGTAGATTAATTTAAACTAGATTAACAATATTTAATAGAATTAACAGGAGCTCTTGTCTATAGATTGGTGACTACATCTTAACTCCGGACATATGTGTGGAGCGCAAGTCCATATCTGACCTGATCGGGTCCTTGAACTCCGGACGTCTGTACACTCAGTGCACACAAATGTGCCGCAACTACAGCCGCCCCATACTGCTCATTGAGTTTGATCAGAAGAAACCATTCCATTTACAAGTAAGCTTACCAGACAAACATGTTTAATTATTTGAAATTTAAAAAAAAAAATAATTAAAAAAAGCGTTTCCCGTTGGGCCTTCCAATTAATCAATTACTACTGTGTTCTATATATTGCAGAGTTATTATGGTTGCATAATAAAACATTACTTCCTGTCGCCCGCGATTCCATCTGCCTGGAATTAAAAAAAGTAGCCTATGTGTTCTTCCAGACTACCTTTACATCTAAGTCTAATTTCAGCGAGATTCATTGAACTGTTCCGAAGATACTTTCAAACAAATATCCATCCCTCTAAGCATTCGCATTTATAATATTAGTAAGATATGAACAGGGTAGTTTTGTGGTGTCGACTGACCTGTCTGGGGCGGAGATCCAGCAGAAGCTGCAGCTGCTCACCATACACTTCCCCCGATTGAAGCTTGTCTGGTCTCCAAGTCCATACGCTACCGCTGAATTGTTCTATGAACTCAAGGTAAGTTTTTATGGTTAAATATTGATACATTTATTTGAAACAAGGAATAAATACAAATTGTCATATAAAAGTGTGAGTAGATGTATATTGACATATTAATTTATTACTATGTCAATATATCTCTTGACTGAAAGGGAACATATTCTTATCAGTTGTTTTAATGGCGATGAAAACCTTAAGTTGGTACTTGTCTTTAGAAATAAATCCATAATCTTCAATTATTTTTTTATAGCAAGGCAGAAAGAATCCCAACGTAGATGAGGCCATAGCTCTGAGCAGTGACAACACAGCGGATGACATGTGGTACGAACGATACAATATACTGGTCCACGACTTTGTACAGAAGCTTCCCGGAGTCACTTCTAAGAATATTACCAGAATCATGAACAGGGGACAATCTTTGGACCATCTGATTACACTTACAAAGGTAAACAAATTTATAATATTTGAAAGTTGTGAAATAAAATAAATCACTGATCAGTTTTAAAAGAAGTGTAATCTTATAAAAAAATAAAAAATGATGAAGTTTAATCACAGGTCTGAATTTTAGTCAGTACTTTTGATGTATTTTAAAAACAAATAAAAGGCTCCCTAAATACTAAGATCGTTTTTATCTCCTCAATTAAAAAAATATACGATCATTTTTTTTTCAGGAGCAAATAGCTGACATCGTTGAAAATAAAGCGGAAGCAGATTTATTGTATTCTATATTACACGTGAAACCAAAGTCCGATAAAAGTAAGGAAGAGAAACCATACGGCAAGAAAAAGTTTACAGGAAAATTATTCAAAAGTAAAAAATTAGAACCGAAATAAAACGCAAATGTTATTGTAGTTTTCATTTTTTATTTCATAAATTACAAGGCTATAGCTCTGAGTCGTTTCAAATAATAAAGGTTAGCGAAAAATTACCGCCAAGGACCTAAAACAATGAATCAATTATTTATTCTTTAAAAAGAGTCAATCAAGAAATTATTAAATTTTTCTAGAAGGTTATTTATTTCGTCATTATTTTTATCACTTTTAAAATATTAGCTTACCTTTTTTATAGGCACAAAAAATAAATTACAAGGCATATCAGAGTCAATTTAAATATTTGAAAATTAAAATATTTGTCTATAAAATGAAAAGTTTAGCGCCAAGAACCTAAAACAATGGATCAACTGTGAAAACAATTTAAACATACAAAAAATATCGACATAGGGTAGTAAAGTTTTACCTTGATAATTAAAACTGACATTATTTTTTCCAATCTTATATAAAATTAACTAAGAAACCAAAGATATAAGGAATTCATTTTTTCTATTTACCTATTAACTATATAAAATAAAGTTATGCACCCTTGTATTAAAAACACAAACATCCCAATAATGATACTGAGTAAATATATAACAGTTAATTAATATCCATGATGATACATAATACAATACATATATTTTCTATTTTAATTAATTAAAAGAGTTTTACAAAGCACATAAATCTTGTATAACTGTACAAATATTTATCTGTAATTAAAATATAAAAACTTTACAATAAGTGTGTGGATATAAAATTTATAAATAATAAAATATTTCAATATGTATCAGCGGCCGGCAAATTCTTTACAATAAGTTCAAACTCAAACTATGAATATTTGAGAAAAAGTCAAGAGTTTTATAACGAACCATGTATCACAAAGTCCTCTTAATAACACTACAAATAGCAAACTATGATAATAAACATTGCTACTCAAAACCTACAAATAGATTTTGTGCCACAATCTGATTGTGTGTTATTTTGAGTGAAATTTCTTATGACTTACTATAAAACTAACATCTAATAGTATTTTGACATTTATTTTGATAAATGTTACATAAAAAGGTATAAAGCTTTAAGATTATATACACATTCTTTTCTTTAAAGAAATAATTCATCTACTCGCGTCATCACCTTTTGTCATCTAAAATAAATTTATATTTACAAGCTGTCATTTGCCAACCACTGTTCTTTATCCAAACATACTTTATATATTGAATGATCGTCGGAAGCGTTTGAAAAGACAGTAAATGAGAACCGTTGCTAAGATAATTATGAGCAGTACATAAAATACTGTGTACAGTGATGGTCACTCACGGTATTGATGATTTTTGTCTGTCAGCGGGACATAGATCACACTCATTAGTTTCTTGACCGATGTTGTTCCATCTGCTGCCTTATCGACCTGTAAGTGTATTACATAAGAAGATAGTACCTCATTTTAGTAATAAATTCTATGTCAAAAAGTGATCCGGGTATAGAGCTATTAAAAGCAACATAGTTAGAGTTAAATATCTCGCACTTATACCATATTTTGTTTCATACCTGTGTAAGATGTTGTTCCCCTCCTTCAGGGCCTACTGGCACAATCAGGCGTCCTCCGGGTTTTAGTTGGTCTATTAACTGAATATAACAAATTATACTTACACAAACAGTATAGGCAAGGTGTTAAATAATGAAGCATTATTATTAAACATTTATTTGACATAAAAGTATATGATAGGTATATAAAACTGTAAACATGTATGGGAACATAATACATAACACAGCAAAATTCCAATAACATTATTGTAACACTGTTCAACTTGTTATAGTTTCATTTTTCATTTTGTTAATATTTTATTTTATTGAAGTAGTTCCAATAGAATAAAATAAAAAGCACACTTGCATTACTAACTTGCTATTTTAATTACTATACACAATTACATTATGTGCGTTATGTACTGTTATAAATTAAGACATATATATTTAGTATCATATTTACTTACAGCCTGCGGCAGACTTGGTGCTGCTGCCCCAACATGAATAGCATTATATGGTGCCTCAGCAGGATATCCCTTTCTTCCATCGCCAGCTTAAAAAATATCAGTTTTTAGAAAATATAGCCAAAAAGTAGATGAGCATCAAATTTTTTAATACTTCATCTTGGTTGGAGTGGTGTTTAGTAGAGAGAACCCTGTTAATTGTATTTTACAATATTTTTTTTTTATAAATTATCATAAAAAAGTTTTGTTTGTTGCAAAATCACTAAGTTATCATGCATGACAAGCCTAATGATAGGTGAAGCTTTATATCATATATAATTTGATACAAGAATTTTTTTAAACAAAAATAATACCTACCAATAAGTTTAATTCTTCCAGATGTAAGTAAATCAGGGTTGCCATTTTGTATGTTTTTGGTAGCAAGCGATACAAGTTCTGGTATATGCTCAATTCCTACTACACTGCCGTTATCTCCAAGCATGATTGCCATACAAGCTGTTAGATAACCAGAACCGGATCCCACATCCAGAGCCTTCTCACCAGGAACTAACTGGTTATGTAGTCTTTCAAGAGCATGAGCATGCTATATTTAACAAAAAACTATCAGAATAAATAAAATAAATGCACAAATGTTATTTGTTCCAATAATACTACTATTTTTAAATACTTAAAATCATACTATACTAAACATATGTGGAAAGTGCATGGTTTTTTTACTTTGTTGAGTATTTTTTTGCTAGAGTTCTAAAAAACAATTGTTTTAAACATTTTTAAAATAACGTCAATGATGTGTTTACATTTTACGTTTACTATTAAATTATTTTTTTTAATTATAAATGATTGTTACCATATGTGGAGCACTAATGGTAGCAGCATATCCTATCGATTGTGGAGAGTCTTGATAAGGCGCATACGGGCAATAAAATTTACGATCAACCGCATTCATTGCATTAGCTACAGCGACGTTTTTTATAATACCATTAGCTGAAAAGTACAAAACAGAAGTGAAGTAAAAATCTCCTAGGCATAATACATGATTTTTGTATGATTAAGATGTAAAAATTAATTTAAATAGTTATCAAAATTGGCAGAATACTTTACAATAAAAACATTAATTTTTCTATCTAAACAGGGGTATGCGCAATAACATATTACATACAATATTATAAAATCAGATATACCTCGAAGGTTCCTTATCATATCTGCATTATTTACACCATGACTTCTCCAGGCCATTACTGTAATTATAGCTGAGACTAAAAGTAAAGAAGATTTATTCCATAAAGGTCCAATTTTTACGGTTTTTATTTACTGAAATGAAAATTTGACAGCAAATTTGCTGACAAACAGAACAGAGTAGACGCAGATCGCAGACTATGCTATTAATCTATCAATGTCAAACTTTAGGTATGAAGCAACACCAAGTTTGCTAATATACATTGAAGTTTATAATTTATAACTGTTTATAACATGACAGCCTCATCGACAATATCTTACCAAATCACTTTATCAGAAATTAATATTGGTTATTCGTTAGATGATAAAACTAAAAAGCCTATATTTTTCATATTGTTTAGTAAGATTCGACTATTGCATGTAGTGCCAGCAGTGCACCTTGGTACTTTAATAACGGATTACGAGTCAACTAAATTAAACAAGGGTCCAACGGTTCAACTCCAAACTGAAACAAACTATAACGCCACTACAACTTTTGTTTGAAAAAATAGTCTTTATGGCTTAGATTCTATTTGATATAATTTGCCTACTACGAATTGGTTACATACTCTTTGAATTTGACTTTGACTTTAAGTTAAAGTTATTGTAGTATACAAAAATACAAAAGCACTTTAAAAATATTATTTTAATTCAACAGAAAATAAAGGAATTTCTGTGGTTGGTCGGATTGCATTTTTGTCATTTATTTTGGGCACAAACTTTTCTTTACGCTTTTACATCGAATGGAGTGTGTAATGACTATCAACAGTTAAAGTGATTTTATTGCTTGACCCTTTTGCTTTTGTAGGAAAAACCTAATTGAAATACTAAATTAACTTCAATTCACTGTCATTAAAATAAACATGGTGTGCGACGGACCAGATCCACCCGAAAATTCTCCAAATAATTTGACCCCACCTCCCAGACATGAGCTTATAAATGGCAACAATGAAGAGAGTGATGATGAGCAGTCTGAATACTTCGGTTACGAGCCGCTACCACAAGGTCCTGATGGTGCCATCATTGATATTGATGATAGAGACGAAGATACAGAGGGAATAGTTAGTTTATCATTTCTAATACTTATTATAAACTTTAAAGAATAATTAAAATTATTTGTACTAAAATGCAATAAGTACATAAGCATCCAACAAATCTAAAACTTTGTTAACTATTGAAACTTCAAAAATAATATGTTTGTTATTTATATAATATGTGAAATAATTACATAAATCTAGGACTACATAAGAAACTTTTATACTTTATTCCAGTATGCTGAGGATCAGGAAGTACCTTCACAAGATGTGCCTGCAATAGAGCCCATAGAAAATGTGCTTGTTAGAGAAGTTTGGAGCACCCCTAGATCTACAGATTCAATACAAATGGATAATGAAAGAGCACAAGAGGTTGCTATTTTTTAAATGAATTTTTGTTGTTGTTTTGGGATGTTCAGGCTTTGCTCATCACTTATATTATTTTACCATAATCCCCTATTTCAAAGTTACAATATGTTATTATCAATCAATTAATTTCTACTTATGTCTTTTTCAACATTTATGTAAATAATTCAAAAGATTAATAAGTTGTATGAAATATCATATTCATAAAATAAGATACTTGGTAAACATACCATGTCACATATTAAAGAAGAAATGTTTGTATTGCTCAAGTTCACATATAAAAATAAACTCATTTTTTAATTTCACAGGTTATGTCAGCGATGGCTAACTTTGCATTACCAGAAGCATCAATACCAGAGTGGGCACAGAGTATATCAGAAGAACAATGGAAACAAACTCTTAATGATAGGTTAGAGAGATTAAGGAATAATAGTTAAATTGCTACATATAGATTTTTTTAATTAGGCAGATTGATTCTATGGATTTTAATATTTTATTCTAACTTTCTACAGTTAAAATACTTGTATAACATAATATTGCCAGCACTTACATTCTCTTCAAACAGACATGTTTTAATGTAAGGTTTATAAAAAAATAATTTTACATTAAAATTTAACAGGATGTCTCAAAAGGTTATGTACATAGGAAGGGGGATAATAGAGGTGCGCACAAGGGTCACCAGAAAAATAAAATAAAAATTCCCCTCTGGGTATTAAAAATAAATAAAGGACATTTTTAAAAATATAAAAATTTTACACCTGGGGCAATTTTGTAACCAACGACCTACAAATATTGCTATAATACATTTTTAAAAAAGCTATTATGTTATCGTCAATAACCCTTTATTGATTTTAAAGAAAATTAAAATGGCCCCAGAAGGTGTTAAATTTTTAAGTTTTTAAAAAATGCCATTTTTTTTTAATACCCAGAGGGGAATTTTTATTTTATTTTTCTGATGACCCTTGTGACCACCCCTATCATTCCTGTATATTATAATAATAAAATATAGTTGTTAAAGTGTAAGTTATCTAAGCACCGTTTAAATGGTTTTTGTTATGTATTAAAAAAATATTTTCTTAGCAGTAAATAATTTTAATTACTTAAACTTTCTAATTGCTATTATATATTAGTATGCTTTTTTAATATTTTATCAGAAAATTCCAAAAATAAAGTTAAAGTATTATTGAAGTTTAATTTTATCTCAAATCCCTGCAAAAATGCAACATGTTATGTTTGCATCCCAGAATCGCATTACCTAATTCTTCACAAAATGTCATGTGTTGTGTTTACATGTTTCAAAACGGTTTGTTGAACTTTCCAATTAACATATGTATTAGAACTTTTAATATCAAATGACATATTCAGTACAATGACATTTACATAACCATAAGTTATTTATCCGTTTGTGACCAGTACAGAAACGGAACTACCATATTAGTTTCATTATAAACGCAAGTTTCCACTGCCGAAACACTTAATACAGAAATATTAGTTAACACTATATTTTTGGACACGTAATTCGTCAGTGGAAATCCACGATAAATAAAAAAACCTATAAGATCTATTTCCGTAATAGGATGTTTAATTATCCTGGGTTTTAGAGGTTACACGGAAAAGCCTGATCAGACTAGCTTTTGCCAGGGGGACCTTATAAATGTAAGTTTCTGGTAATAGTTGAAATGTTATAAAAACAGATAACAAAAATACTTTTATTACTAGTTAACAATATAAATTAAACGGTGGGATCAAACACAAGTGCACTGAATGTGATGAGTTTTGTCTTTTCGTTTCTGATGAACATGAAGAATGGTGAATCAGCGTAAAATTGTTCCGACGACCGCGCCAGAATAGCGCTTGTTGCTGCCACCGCCTCCGTACCGTATTCTGCAATTATTTATAACCACAGATAATATAATATTCAACAAAATTGGCTTGTATGTGGCCGCAGGTCCACTGCGGGTGGAAATAAATGTTCCGCCGATAGCTATTATAATATTTTCTTCTGCGTCTCTTACGTAATTGTAAACCGTCATTAAGTTTTAATGGTACTGAACCAAAGTTATCTCCAAAAATAATATGGTGGTTGTAAAACCTTGACATTATTACTCATCGCATAAATTAGATAATTTTGGTTGCACACAATGCCGTAGTAAAATAAAGGAATGCGGGATACTTGATACTTTTTCCGGAAAACAAGCAATTCGACAATATATTATTATAAAATTACCAAGTTCTTGATTATCATAAGATATATGTTCTACATATTCTTAGTATAAAGTAAAGGTACTACTCAGGTACAAGGATACTGGACAAGTAATGTGCCAATGTAGACGATCGTAACGCATACAAATATCATCATTTGCAGTGCGCACACGTAATATTAAGCGATATAATAAGTACCTGAAATGTATGTTTTCTGGTATAACGCTAAAAACCGAGGTATTGTATACCATATTGTGTACAATATTTAATTTTAAAGGTCTAGTTTAAAAATGTAGCTACATACTAACATTTTTTTGCTCTTTTTAAAAAATATAACTGTCACAATTTTATATTGCCTTTTTAAATAATTCGATTAGAATAGAGATTACAGGTTTAAGGCCATGAATCTAAACATCTTTAGAATAGGTTCGTGGGCACCTGACAATAGACAAAATAACGATCTGGCAAAATTTTCGGGAGTTTGTGGTCTTGAGGATGTAGGTATACAGACCAGTTAGAGAACATTTCTAAGAATTATGTCTGTTAGAAACAAATGGTAATCTAATTTATATCATAATTATAATGTTCAAGTTATGTTAAAAGGTTTACTCTCTTGTCTTTTTATAGACACTTACGTAATATTGCAATTATTGCGTTAATTAACCGCTCTATTAACATTCTTATTACGTTTAAACAATTTAATACTAACAAGTTAACTATAAGTTAACATATAGTTAAATTGTGTACCAAAAGGTATTTCTTAGATTTCATCGCTTTTTTACTACTTAATTTACATAAAATACAAGGCATTATCGTGTTAAAGTGAAGTAATTGTATTATGTTTATACGTACCGTTAATTTTAATTTTCACTTCGTGCATGATTGAATCAACATAAACTCCCGGATTCATAAGATTGTTAACTATACTCTTAACTCTTCTTTCTTCCACATTGCCTTCGTTAATCCTCGTTAGTATTTCATCGACAGTTCTGTTTGCTATCGTATTTGTGTCTATCATTAAAGCGAAATTAGCTTCGCGTGGATCAAACATGGATTTTACTCCTAGTTCTTTTAGATGTGATTCTAAGTTTACATCGCTTTTGATCTCCATTTTAGGGAACCTCACAACTGTGTCCAACCTAGTCATCTGGTTTATTAAGCTATCAATCTTGGAGTGATCCAAACGCTCCATTAAATCTGGCAGTGACAATTCGCTAGGCATACGTGGTTTTAAAGCGTACATTGTCGTTGAGCTATCATTGTATGGGAACGCGATCATGTGGAGACCTGAGAAAATATTTCGTTTATTATTTCTTTAAAATAGATTCGAAATAAAAAAAGTGTAAAATACCAACCATCTTTCGCAGAATGAATATAATTGAATTGACCCAAATTTAGCATGAGATCCGCAGTGATTTTGTCCTTCCCTCGCATGAATGGCATCCTGTAACATACATAAAGTTATAGAAAATAATAGTTATGTTTTTGTTTCAGGCGTAGATGAATAAGCTTAAAGTCAACTCGGCCTCTCGATTGGGACGTATATGAGCGGACATTTTGTATTAGTTTACTAATATAATACGATTCTTTGGAACAAGGATGATACTCGTCTGTATAAGTTTTAAAATGGTCATCAATCAATATGACATTCATATTAAGCTATTCCTTTTAAGTCAGAGTAAATGTAATTGCAACTTATATATTTACAGATCTATTTTACCAGGTGACAGGCAAACTGGTTGTAATTAAAATACGTACTTCCTTGTGTGCTCAGGTAAGAAAGGTCTCGCCCACTGCCCACTGAAGTAAAGAGCACTTAATAGCACTACTTTAGTGCTCACAGGCAAAGATTCCTTTAAGAAATTATCAATTTGGCCCTTGGTTTGCGTGCTCACCCAACTAAAAAAAAACAACGCATTATTTTCCTAACAACTTTAAAGTTGGATAATTAATATTTACGGTTGCGGTTAACCGAGAAAAAAAGAACAAGTTTTATTCATAAATAAATATTAACAAATGTACTTGTTACATTGTTTCATCTTTTTACATTTATTATAATATAATTGTTTTTTTTTTAATGAAAGATACTCGTTGGTTATGATTATTTAGGTTTACTAGTTTGAAAAAAGTAATAGGTATAATTAAATCATTGAAATTCAGGGTCACATATCTTTTTATATTAATGTATCAATTGTACTGTAAACACTTTTAATTAGCTCAAATGATTTATGCATGACAAAATAACTAGAGCAAGGACGATATAAATCTGCATCAAATCAAATCTATGTTTGGTTTTGTACATTGTAAAAGGAATTATTGGTAAAAAAATCAAATTACATTTAGTTAACCGTTTCGTTTTGTTTTTTTAAATTGAAAATTATTTTTTTATTTCATTTATAATTGCATAGCGAATTTCTTATCAACATTATTTATACAACCAAAATAATGCGTGGCAGTTAAACTCATTTTAAATGTTATCTTTATTTAAATTATATTAATTAAACCGTCTTTAGTAATATACAAAACAATCAATGACCTGTCATACTAACTCATTAATAATTTCCTTGACATTCATACTGTCAGTGAAGTTGACAGTTAGGACTTCGCCCCCATAGACCCGAACCAGGTAAGCGCGGAAGGCCTCACGTAATTGTGACCGACTGTCCACAAACACTGCGTCAGCGAATATGGTCTTACTCCAAGTATCATCTGAGTTCACATGTCGCAAAAGTTCACCGAACAATTCGTGGTTTTGGCGGTTCAATAATATATCTACAAAAATAATATGTTGTTATATGTTTTTTTCTAAGCTTATATTCAATCAGTCTTTAAAACTTTAAACAGATTTGAGGAACGAGTAAATTTGTCTGAATATTTTTCCATTAAGAAACTTCATTTAAACAGACCTCAATGGCTCTGATTTGTTACATTATGTTGGCCCTTTTAAGCCTCTTTGTTGTTACATGTAAAATTAATTATTAAAATAGTAAATTGACTAAATTTTAAATCACCCGTAATCGAAAAATTCGATATAGCTCCGCTTTTTTCAGATTAGTGTAAAAAAATACGGTTTAAATAACAACATAAAAAGCTTTGACCTGTTAGCTCTAATTCAATGGAGTTAAAAAAAAGAAAGTATTTTAACGTGCAATTCAATTGTCCTCACAATTAAAAGTTATTATAGGAAAATGTCACGGAAGTGTTATAGGCGCATCATCCTTTGTTGTCTTTTACCTTCGGAAAATCCAAGTGCCCCGGCAAGTTCGTCATACGACCTCCCCACGCTGCCCAGAAGAGTCATTGCCAGCAGACCTGTTCGATATTAACATCTTATAGGAAAAAACAACTCCATAGCCTAGGCAATGAAATTTAATGAAACATTAATCTCTTTACGACGTATAAAAGTGAAAAGGTAATAAAATAAACTAGCAGTTAATTTTTACTACAGGTTCCTATTAGGTTTCACCCACATCAGTCACGTCAACGTGAATTTGGTCACGTCAATTTATATGACGTGACGTTTGGGAACCTCGGTTTAATATTTAGTTTCTATTGTTTACCGGGAATAACAAGTGGACAATGTAATAGTCAGCGATGTCATGATAGAAACAGATTTATATTCACTTACGATCTATAAATCTTTTAAAACTATTTTAAAACTTACAAGATATGCTCGCTGGTGAGATGACTATGTTCTTATCGGGATATTTTTTCATCATTTTCGATAACAATTTGAACCCGAATTCATTTATCGAGTTGACAAGTCTACTACTCTCTTCGTTATAACTAAAAGAACTGAAACTAAAAGAAAAGTTACAAAATAAGCTTACGTTGGACTAAACAATTTAAATTGAGAACTAATTTGTATCTTCGTAAAAGTTGGAAGATCAAGATCTTAAATTTCTTCAGTTTTTCGGACTGTTAGAAAAGCGTTTTCTTTTTTTGATTTAAGCAAGAGTTGACTCCTATTAGGAAATTAGCTATTCTTTAGCGTAAAATATTAAGTTTTTACCTTGGTAACTGAATATCCATTTGAGCATAACTTAGTTGTGTAAAAGCAACGAAACTCAAATACAAGAATATCTGCATTTTGATAATTTCTGTAAAGAAATTAAGTAATTAAAAAATATAATAGAAAGATTTGTCTGCCTTTTAGGTTTACGAATCATTTTGATATATAAATATAGTTATTTTATAAAGAGCCTTGTTAATTTTTGAATTTTTCGAAAAATTGTTACACCTACATAACTTTCATCGCTCTACTTTAATATTGGCCACGGTCATGATTTAGGCAAATATTTAATTTTTAAAACTATTGTTATGTATATTGATAAATTAGTAACTTTGACCTCAGACCTCAGACCTCAGCCATACCGAAATCTCCTCTAAAATGTTTACCTTTTTTGTATCCTGTTTACAATATTTATGTTTCTTCAAATTTTAAATATTTTTTATAACTAGTACGGTGTAATATAAAAAACCATGTTGAAGCAACCATGAAGTGATCAAGCGCAAAATTCAAGGAGAAAATTCAGATTAATTTTTGCCGCTTAAATCAAAGCGGAAAATCTTTTTCGCTTTTTAAAATGATTTCGGTGGCTTCATTGTAACAGTTTTTAATGAACGATATCTCATCACCAAAAATACAAAAATTATCACTTCCCTAATGTTCCAGTGGTTTTAGTCGAACAAAATCCGTTCATATTTACATGATTTTAAACTTTCTCCGGCAATGCCAATGCGAATTTATTTACATACTAAATGAATTAAAGAATATAAGATGATTTTATTACGGTACGATATATAAAATAGGTCTATTTTCGTATTATTCTTAAATAAACATGTATATACTATATGTTAACACCGTAAATGAATCCACACATCGCATGATCGAGACGATTATTTAAATTGTAAAGTGAAAATAAAATTTAAAAACCAATACAGAAAGAAAATACTTACAAAATCTGCAATTGGATATGTTAAATACTTAAAATAACTTTAATTTGAACCAAATTTACTAGAACTTGTTTAAAAATACATTATTTCAAAACGTAAATAGCGTGCAAAATGACGGTGATTTAAACACGACTGCTCATTCGATGGTCTGTTGTGCAACTGAATAATCCTTGAGATGAGTTGTGATGGGGACAAAAGGTGACGATACAGCAGTCGCGTGCGATTCTCTCACGTCATATCAAGAGTAAATACACACGGGAGCTTTCAGAAATTTTAATGATTCAAACAATTTATCGACAAACATCTATGTGTAAACATCTCAGGGAATGTCCTTTGCCCAAACGTTTGGATGACGACAAATGGGTTTTGTAATAGAACATAGATGATAGATTGCACTACACACATTGTTACGATAATCTTGTGAACCTTTTTTCTCGGATTTGTCCGGGTTAGTTTCCTTAAGTAATATATCCTGATAGGTTTCAAATATTATTTATAAAAAGACTCGTTCTTGTAATGTAATTTTATAAAATTGACAGTTGTAAGTAAATTCAGGTTTGAGATTCAAAAATCCGCGGCTGGTCTGTAGCCGACTAGCTTGCCGTAAGGGGACTCATTCTATCGGAATCCGTTCAATTTTATGTTCGTTAATTCTAAGCTAGAGTTGGATAACGATCTCTACTATGGTAACCTACCTCTACCTCCTCTTATCTTCCAATGGTAGGTAAAAGTTGGGAGCCGAAGCAGTAACCTTCCTCAGTATCTTTTGCTGTAAGCTGTTTTATAGGCATAATATTAACACCAGAAATATTATTCAGTATTCATGTTCTTATCCAACAGTAAAGCAGATTTGTCAAGGTTTAAACTCATCGCTAATTATATCGTGGGCACGTACTTTACAATAGATCCGCTTAAGTTTTTCCTACCTGATTAAAAGTCTCCGTCTCCAGAACAATAATCTTTACCGTTATGAGACTAGAAAATAATAGATACGTGAATCTCATTGTATACATACGAAATGCTTCAACTTCCGTTGTACCTAACATTTTCATTTAAAAACCTATTTTTTAGACGAGAGAATAAAATTATTAACTAATAATATTATACCACGCAATATGTTTATTCCCCAAGACTTAATTTAGGGCGTCAAAGTTAGGGCGGGTGCAGATGGTTAGGACGCATGCCCCTCAACAGTATTGATTATGAGCTTGTACGTCGCACGCAACGTGCCTGGCAGCGAGCCAGAAACTTATAGCCAGGATACAGGCTACAAATGACGATAATTATATTGATGTATATGTTACTTTAATATAAAATTTTATGGAACATGCCGTAAATTAAACTACACAGAATCATCATATTATTTTAAGTTTGTATCACGTGGTTCTCATAAAAATCATCGTTCCCTTGTTATTATTCTGGGCATTGATTTTGTTTTCCAATCCAATTATGAAACCAAATCACAATTTGGTTAAAACGCAAAATACAGAAGTATTTAATTTCAGTAGAGTTACCATATTTTTAAGTTCAGATATGAATGAAGTAACGTATTCTATACATTTTGCACTACAGCCTAACCGAGTACGTTAATGAAATATCCACTACAGCAAAAAAAAAACAGCCCATTCACAAATACGTTCACTCTCGTACACTAGTGTGTAGGCATAGTATGCTAAGTACAACAATTGTAAAGATTTTTGTGCGCACATATTATACGCTTTGAGATAGTATTTATATAATGAAGGTCAATTTATATGTTTCACACTTTTTATCACCAACGACCTCATTATAGAAATATTTGTTAATATAGGAAGAATAACATAATAATATTAAATTTACGTAATAAAGCATGTAGGTATATATTATATTGAAAAAAATTGTTTTAAGGTAAGGGTAAGGAGAGTTGAATGAAACACAAAAATATCAATCATTTTATAAATATTCGCAAATGTAGGTCAAATGTGGTACAATTAAAATGAGAGGAAATATAATTCATCAACTTCATATCAAAAAGGAAACATCCTTGCATTGTTTTCTACACTTTATCATTATCTTAATTACGAACTGTAAAAAATTACATCATAACTAACTATCGTGTATAGGAACTTGAGTCTGTTAGCGATCGGGTGAATGCATTACAAAATAAAAAAAAAAATCTTGCGTATATAATTACAATAAAACATTTCGGTGCATACAATAGTGATGTTCACCCCACCTCTAATTTTAGACTCGCTAAACTGAATCTAAAAGCTTCTTAAAGTAACCACTTACTTGGACAGAACTTAATTAAAAATGCAAAACAATTTTATTGTAAAAAGATCTTAGATATCAAAGGGGACCTTTGATCTTTGTTGTGATCAGAACACGCGATAGAGTGTAGAAAATGGAATTGTGTACGTATTCACATCAATTGCCACTGAAAACCAATAAAACACAACACGCGAGGTCACTCCTCGCCGTCGAAACTACGCAAAGTCAATTAAAATGGCATTTGAGAAATTAAAATAATAAAGATGTGACTATTTACAAATACAGAACACTTGTCAAATTATAAAACAGTACGAATACATCGGTATACGTAGCATTGTATGCGTTTGAGAACACGGTACCAATATTATGTTGGTTTTGAGTAAAATTTTTGCAATATAACGACTCAACATAAATATTGAATCGCCCTCGCTCTGTTCACCCTATAATTTAATTAGATTCGAATTATGTAACTTCTTATTTACTTTGTTTATGAATAATTTAAAAATGTGGTGACAAAAAATCAACAGACAAATGTGGGTATTATGAAGATCTTAAACTTTTTCAAAATACCCACTTAAAATGTAAATAACGATTTAAAAGTGCATACAATTCTGCATATACTCTGATTACAATAAAATTTAATTACTAACATTTACTTTTATCAGGGATCAAACATAGTCTTATCCCATTTACAAGCTATCAAAAATGTTTATTTTATGGAATATTATGCATCCCCTAGTCGAAAAGACGTTTTATTGGTTTTAGTCATATGTCAAAGTAAAAAAAAGCTCTAATGAACATACTCATAATCGTGGTTTACAAACTAATTAATAAGAAATAACCATTTTAATACTTTAAGACATAAATAATAACACATTTTAAACAATTTAACTTGCTTTCTTTGACTTAAAATCTCTTATGTTCTAGATACTTTGACTACACTAATAGTATAACCAAGTCCATTATATTACATTGTTAATAATTATCCTATACTGACATAATGTAAAAGGCGGTAGGCAGACAACTCCTTAAAACTATGGACTCAGAAACAGAGTGTTACAATGAACTAGAAGGGAGGGCTTAATAATAGTATGACATAAATTCACTGGATTTTATAATTATAGAAATTAATATCTTACAAATAACCCCAATAACGTTTTTTTTTAAATCATATACCCGGTGTTTTGTGAATTAAGCGGATAAAGCGCAAAATACACAAGACATGTCGAGTGAGATTTTTAACACTGAACAGACAACTCTAGCCTCGACCATTCAATGTGCAGTGCTGGCATTGGAACTGTCTAGTCCAGTGGGAACGGAGTACATGACAAATAAATAACTCGAATCACATCAAAGAACTACAAAGTAAACATAACAGCATCCAACAGAGCTAGAGAGATTCCATATAATTACTTATTATCAATACAAATGATCGAAACATACAATAATGAAATTGATGGTTTTAATTATTTCTAAATGTCAAAATGAAGGAATCTCTGTAAAACTATCGGATAAGCAACATCTCATACATCTGTCACTTCATCATACATCCACATAAATAGCTACATCAACATAACACACATACACACACATTCTAAAACTACCAATATGGTGGCTCGAACTAGCGTAACTTAATAATGAATTAATGATCAGTCTTAACAAATTCATATGATCCCCGATAAAGGAGCACGGCACTGGTTTATTTCTTCGCTACGTCATTAGTCACTCTGTTGCCGAGTCGTAACTAAACAATGTCTCAAAACTTACAGAAGAAAAAAATATTAACAAAAGCACTGCTGGTTAAGTTTTAACAAAATAAAAACGACAGCAAGTTGAAGCGAACAATAATTAAAACACAAGACCGTTTTAGTTAAACATGGATCCACTCGGTCCACCGCGGGGGCCTTACATCTATTCAAAGTATTTTAAAATTTTCACGAACTCTTCAATCGTTCAAATCGATGATCAAATCACCATAAAAACTGTAGATTTGACTATAAATCGATAGTATCAAAGCTAAGTAAAGAGGCATCGGGTGTCAATCGTAGCCCGCTCGATTGGCCCAATGCTACTCCACCGAGCAGCACATTCTAACCTGCTCAGTAGTTAATGCGATTATTTGCTATTTTCACAATATTAAATTTACATATGGGTAGAATAATGAACATACTTGTTCCTTTTTAGATATTTAATTCAAGATCGTGTTTATATTTAACCAAGTCCTAAACCATTACTATGCTTATTGTAAGCATTATATCTACTTGAATTAAATATAACATATAAATCATGCTTCAATTAAACTACACTTCACAAGTATTACTCTAAACTATGCTCGAAGAGATTCGAACATATGGAATGCTCTTAATTAGAATTTCTGACCCAAACATTGAGGGCAATGTGAAAGCCACTTGATAAATCACTATCATTATAGAATATAAAGAAAGCACTGGGACTTGTAACACAAACACTACACTGGACATAATATTTTAGATCAATTCAACATTTAATTTTATTCACCCTCTTTTTACAACTGACTTAATAACTGTAAGTCAATAAAATAGTAATACATACGTAACTTTTACGTACAAACCTTACACCCAATAGAACCTATAGAGCATTCAAAATACATACAAAAATTGTATAGAATGAAAAGGAGATACCTAAAATATTATAGTTCCCGCAAAAACTGGTTCAAAAACTGTCATAAATAATAATTTATTGAGAATATGACGAGCTTGTACTTCCAGTCTTTGGGAGTACTATAAAAACTGTCTATGAAACATAATTTTACACACTATATACCTTTCAAATGAGTAATTGCAAGTTGAAAACAACTTATATCGCCGCATGCCTAAACAATTCTTGTTTCATAATAACCCAGAATACCATTTTACTATTACAAGCATCAATCTCAACTTTGCTTATTGCTTCCATGATAAATCTTTTGCTGTTTTTTTATCAATAGCTAATAATTGATCTAAACTGTCTGAATACACAATTCTAGTCTTAACATTTCTTTATCTACTCCTACACATTTAACAATATCATGAAATAATATTGGCACGCGGCATTCAAATTACTTATTCTCTCACCCTAATCCTATGTAAGTCAGTCATTACAAGTCATCAAAACTGTTGCAGCAAGCCGCACTAAACCAAACAGGTTAAAAATTACAATCAAGTTATTTTCATTATATTTGAGACTAAACTAAGCACAGTGCCGACTGTCAACCACAATGCATCCTTTTAATCACGTATCCATACAATCAATGTGTAAAAAAAATAAAAAACGCAGACTTATCGATTCGTCACTTTGGAAAAGACAATTTAACAACTAAAATTTTTTAAAACTATATTCGAGGAGGGTCAGGGAGTGCTCGTTGACCGAATAACTCAGTACGACTAGCGCAATCACGAGTGCTTGACGACAATAACGCCCGGTCGCGGGGGCGGCGGCGCTCGCTCCACTTTCTTAGTCAGCGCTAACGGAGCGTCTCCCGCCTCCTCCCGGAATAAATGATCTCCTTCCAAGTGACGAATAGCCTCTACAATTGTCTCTAAATTCTGACGGCTTGTGCTAGCTAGGTACAAGCGTGAAGATGCATCATGAGTGGCATCAGGCAACACTTCTACCTCCACTCTTGGTTCTGCCTTAATAGCTGCTTCCAATAAAGGTGCAACAGGGGCCTCAACAACCGGTGCTTCAATCTCATCACCTTCAAGCTTGCATAGGGAAACATCTGTTTGTTCATAGTGAACTGGATGTGTTAAATCTCTCCCTGTTTCTGGGTAAATCTGTGTCTCAAAAGAGTGCAAACGCTCCTCAAGCAATCTTCGTAGACGTCTTTCCTGCTCTAATTGAGTCTTCAGTTCAGTGCTCTCAATATCTTTCTTTTGGGGACCAGTTGATACAGAGATATAAGCAACTGGTTCAGGTGACCTTGACTTGGAGATTGTGTCATCAGTTGAGTCAGGAATAATAGATGGTACATGAGAAATAATTTCACTTTTTCTTTTCTTCAATGGTATTTCTCCTCCCTCATGCTGATTCAGCAATCTCTTTAATTGGCAATTTTGTGACAATAGCCTTGTTTTTTCTTGTTCCAAGGAGTAGATGTACTCTGCTGTTTGCTGCAGTATTGCGGCCTGTAACAATATTATATTAAACTGTCAACTAATTTATACACAATACTTCAGTATGTAAATGCTCATCATCCTAAGTCTAGTAGTGCAAAAGGTTAAAGTTATTAAATATTTGTTATCCATACAATTATTTATAAAGAAATTTATATGTATCAAATTATCTTTTGTGAAAATCATTTGAAAAAACCAAAATTAGAAATTATTCATCATAAAATATAAATCATACACAAACTAATGCTTCCTGTAATACTATATCTCATAAAATATTTATGACATCAGCAAGAACTGACCTTGCTGAGCTTTTCCCCCTCATGACGGGGTAAAAGTGTTCGTAGAGCTTGGAAGCCAGCATTTATGCTCTGCATGCGCCTCCTTTCATTGCTGTTAGCAATCTCCCTGCGGATTCTCTTTTCTGCCTCCATTGTCTTACTTCCTGACGTTGAATGCTTCTCACTCCTGAAACACAACACCCTTGACATTAAACATTGCACTTCCAAAAATGTTGAAAATTGCGTTTTTAAGTATTGTTTTAGCATAACATATTTTTAATTATTTTTATAAGACAATTAGTTTATAAATATTCAACTTTGGAATAATTAAAAAAAAAAAATATTGTTATATTTTTATAACACAACCATAACATGCTTCAGATTTTATTCTGAAATGCAAAATTACACTGTATTTTAAAGAAAAAATCAATGTTTATTTACCCGCTACATTATCATCAGCGGTAGTATACAAACACATGTGTATGAAATAGCGCGTTAGTAAATGAAGCGCCTACTACGCCTATTTGATTTGACCAAACATGGCGGACCAACAGCTGACTATAAACCGGCAAGGGGCGGGAGCGGCCTCAACCCGCGAAATCATGTGTTTGACAGAAACATTACACCTATTTGTACTTTTTTTTGAAAAAAATAAACAATATTTTAACATAAAAATATGATATTGGCAAGTCTTACTTTGGTCAAAAACTAAAGCCACGCCGGGTGTTCTTACCTGGCAAAAGCGTGATCCGATGCTTCTTCTTCGTATAAGTTGTAGTCTTCTATTTCTAGCAAACAAACGTCATTACCGTGTAATGACATTACTCAGCCGCGATAACACGATTTAGCGATTTTTCATCTAAATATCTCAATTAACACCGAAAAACCTCAATTTAGTTTCTTCGATAATCACAATGGCGGGAAATGACAATGAGTTCGGTCAGGTGACGCTATGCAAAATATAGACAGCGCCTATGAAAACTAAACACACAACACCTTTTAAAACACAATTTAGACAAATATTAACGATATTAATGCAATTATTTATTAATACATTGAATGAATTCTTTAAAAACACTATTAAATTGGACGAAGTCAAGGGCAACACGAGTACCGCGACATATCGATGCGATCATAGACAATTAACATTTTTTTATGAAATTCTTAAGTTTATGGTATAGAGTACGAGCGTGGTTTTTTTAAAAAACCTTGTTTTATGTTTAATTCATAAACGGCTTAAAACTTATTTAAACTTCAGATATTTATTTTTAATAAGTAAAAGAAATGGCAGGCGAATTAAAAACCCCTGCAGTTAAAAACTATTGAAGTTTCCAAATAATTGTTTCAAACGAATAGGAAAATTCTCTTAGATGTTAATAAAACTTTTATATCCTTAAATTGTACTACAAAATTTGATATTGATGTTCAATGCAATCATTTTTGAATTTGAATACGTTTTGAACTTTTGAACAATATATTTTTCTTTAAAATCCGGAAACATTTCAAGGCTCTCTTTTAGTTTCTTGAACGCATTTTTTACAATCGGGAGTCGGAGCAAAAATTTGTTATGTTGGCTAAATTGAAGCGTCTCGATTCCAAGGACCAATCACGAAAAGATTCAATTTTGAATTTGTTCGAGGTGGGTGGGGATTCTGTTCTGCTGCCCGCCATATTGTGTTCGGCTGTGAGTGCTGGGAGTGAAAAAATATTTTATTTGTAGTGTAAATTCTTTGTCTTCGTTGTACGGATTGAATATTGAAAAGGTAAGACTTAATTAATATAAGTTTTTGTCATAAATATATTCTGTAAGACACATTGTTACTTCTAGGGAACATACGCCGGGTCGTTAAATCGATCTAAAGTCGTTGATACAAAATGTTACCACCGAATGTCCGACACATTTAAAATTTTGGGGTGGAATAATTTTTTATTTTAGATATATAAATTTCAGTAATATCAGCACGAGTTGAAATTAACTGAGAATGCTATAGTCCGTTTTGTATTGTAGGTAGATCGGTATAATGGCAAAATTTAAAATTGTAAATTTTTGACTTCACAAAGCTTTGCATTTTTCTTTATTCGGGTTCTTTTACGTATAACTTTTAGTTTTGCATAACCATTAAACGTATTCTGGGAAATCCAGTCTCGGTGCATTAGTACCCATCGGCCGATGAATCATCGCTGCAACTTACCCGGTGAGAGCTGCTAAACAAAGGTCGTTAAGTACACACTAAATAAACTCTAAATGGTTTTTTTACTTAACTCTTGCTTACCAAATAATTGACTGTGACTAAGTGTATATTTTGTGGATTAACTTAAACTTCTTACGTCCGTAATCCATAAGCACGTTGTATTTCCGTTGGAACGTATATTTTGTGCACTTAATGAAGCCTTTATGTTCAACCCACGTTTTTAGATTTAAAATATATATAGGGTTGTATTTCGATTTGAAAAAAGTTAACACATGTTCGACAGAAACAATAAGAATAAAGTAGGATAATCAATGTATAATTAGATCCTACAATCTATAGATTTCTCTTTTTGGTAATTAGTTTTTCTATATATGATTTAAGCAAATTGTGTACAGTGGCAAAATCTCTAGACTTTCATATTGGTACTAGATATATCTTGTTTAACAGTTGTCATAGGATGTGTGTTTGGTTAAAAATTTGCAATATTTTTAACAATCACTTTAACAAATATATTAGCAATGTTCAAATGACTTCAAAAGCAGGTCATGAAAGGAAAAAATCCTGTCATCGTGATTACCATATTGATTGGGTGAGCAATGCAGCTGATATATGAAGATATTCAAATTGAATATGATTATTTCATAAAGTTTTCTGTGTTAACTTTAATATCAAACTGCAATGCCCAAGTCTAAGTAGTTATGTAAAAAGTCTAAGCAATTAGTAATAGTCAAGTCTAATTTTAAAGTATGTGTAAAAACTTTAACTAAACATTATTATTTTAGGCAAAACTGTCTGGTATCCTTAGAACTTTATATGTACATATTTCTAACAAGTATTGCGCAGGAGAGCAAAAACTGATTATTATTTAAATGAATTTATCAACTTAATTGCAAATATCTGAGATTTATTGACTACATGACTTTCACTGCAGTTTTATATTTTTAACAAATTGTTTTAAATTTTTATTTTTACTTGTGAAAAGTACTTTTAAGTTAAAAAAGAAATGTACACAAGTATATGACTATTACTACATGTATTATCCAAACACAATTTAAACAAAATAGGTATACAAAGAAATTAAGAACTGATTGTGTCCATTAATTACCATATTGTATGATTAAATTACATTACAATGACTTAATTGAGGACTTCCCCTACCAAGTTATAAATGATTTAAATATGGCTTCCTACCAAATATGAACTAATAAAATCATAGGGGTCCCTTTTGTTGCCTAATGTAAAATACAGAATACATTTTGTAGCAGTTCATTTTATATTTGTAACATTGTGTTACCATTTTTAACTTTTTATAACAATGATTCCAAAATAACATCACATATTTCATTTATGTAGCGAAAAGTCGCGTAACTTTTTTTAATACATTAAAACATTATAGAGAGAACAAGATGATCTTCCCCTAGTTGTGTAATGTCTTATGTTTTACCTTAAAAGAAAAAATAGCCCTTATCTTAATTTAGAAAGCAATTTTGGTGCTACTACTAAGTAAACAATTTGGTTCCCGAATTTAGCGAGCAAAATTGATTCGTTTATTTACTCGTAGCTTTTTTCTTTTTACTTAGAACTGCCCTAAAATCTACGTGCAGCTTTCAAAACTCCGAAAAACTTAATATTATGTAATTTTGCAAAATGGAGGTTTTCTTTCGGTTCGTGTAAAAAATAACTTACTTTCGAAACTGTTACTAAATGTGTTACTTATTTTTGGTATTTTCGAGAACAGAGTCACGTACTTATACATAGAGATGTAAAATTGTGCTGCCGGCTCATATGTCTGGTGCTAAGTTACTGCGGTCTGTGTCCGCAACTGGATATCGATTTTCCACCTATTGAGTAGACACGCGTCGATTCGCTCCGTACCCGTATATCTATATCAATTTATTAAATATACAACATTCGTTTAATTTCACGCAGAGCTGAACTCTATTCGGTGTCGAGAGCAAAGTAAAAAGTGGTGTAATGCGGTTCCCGTTACGTACTACGCAGTAGTAGACAGCGTGCGGGTTGTACGAGCTAAAGTATTAAAAAGCTTCGCCAATGTGTACTTTCTATACGTACTCACGATACATACAGCTTTCAGAGCGGGGCTTGGCTTTGTTAGCTTGCTGCGACGTATTTATCGATCTTTGCAGTTCGCAGTAGAATTATGTCTCACTCGAGCTGAATGTACCTACTTCATTGCATTACAATATTTAAAAGTATCAGTTACTTTTAAATCAAAAGGTTAACCGCATTTCGTAATAACCAGTATTAAAGCCTTTGAATGATATGTCATATAAAAGAAAATGCATGATTTCCACACAATATTAAAAGTAATATTCTTAATCGAAACATATAATGATTCCAATAATTGGGAAAAAAATAATGCGCACTACTTTTTATAATTTATACTGTATTTTTTGTTAAACTTGTTATGAATTGTATTTTTTTTTATCTTACACGCAATGAACTATTTACGACTCATTCCAAGGCTAATTTATTCTGTTCAAACATTGTCAGTAATTGCGTATCGAGATGGCCAGGCCTGGGGGGAGCGCCCATTTCGTTCGACGAATTATCTACCCGCCTGACCTTGAACGGTCCAGTCAAGGTTACCGATACAGCACTTAACTTGCTTATAGTGCCTCCTATTGTAAACCCCAATGACAATGAGATCGGGTTGACTGGCTCCACTCTAAAACCATCATGTGGTGGGGGAACGAAAAAGGTCGTTCACCTCGTAGCGTGTATCAACTTTAAATAACTATGATGGATAGTCACTGGTAACGTTTAAAAAGATCGATTAATTGACCGGATATAATATTGATTGTTATTTTGTCGCCTTGTGCGTGGTGAGTAGATACCGTGATATATTGGCTATTTGTAAAAGTAGAAATTTATGTCGATTTTTGACCCTCGAAAGCTTGAATATTTGGAAATGTAAAAGTAAAACTGCACGTTTATTTTTAAAATTTTCGGTAGAGGTTTCACAAGAATAATGATGAAATATGAATATGTTTGGGCTATAATATGAACTACTACATTTAAATGAGATCAGGTAGCGATTTATAGGATAAAGAGGCATTCGTGTATTAATCGAGAAAATTAATATGTCTGTATTAATCGGCTATTATAAGAAATTGACATGTTTTTCTGGTTTTTCTTGTAACCTTTGTGTATTTGGCAGAATAATAAAGTGTAATTATTCTCAAATACTAGTCTAATCACCGATGGCTTATTTATTTCCAGCCCTAAACATGTACGATTGCTTAATTGGTCGTTTGAACCAAATATATAACTATTATATTTCTTGTTAATCGTTTTGAAACGCCTTTTATTGTAAGAGTATTAACATTTAGTTAATTAAGTGTAAACATTTGAAGTATTGTGTTTATAACTGTGTTACGCCTTCGTCGAAGAATATTATGTTTATGTACAATTGTTTGCCGCTGATAAAGCTTCGAGTCCTGCACAACTACGTTAACTATCTTAATTGTATTTAAATCGGGACATAGTCCAAGGCGAGAAGAAGAGAGACTATCTCTGGATGACTGGTTTCGAAATAATTATTTTTACGAGCCACTTAAATTGGTCAACTTAACCAAAAATTATACCTCACTTGAGACAATCTTATGTTTCGTTATAAACAAGTAAATTAACTTTACGAAATTCAATACAGAGTCTGCATAAGCTGGTTATGTAAAAAAAAACGCGGACCGGATTACTTATGCCTGATATTCTGACTGCCTATTTTGTATTTTTAGTTAGTGTGTTTTTGAGTTGGCTTGTCGTAGAATAAGTTGTTTTTATGGTAAAAATATCGATGCAGTGCCCAATATTTGAATGTGAAAAAAACAGGTTGTCAAATGCTCTCTGAGAGAGACAATGGAGTGATATCCGGCACATTCGGCGTGGGGTGGCGGCACTAGGCGTGACTAATGTCCCCGCTATTTATATTTGTACAGCATGCATTCGGATAATGAACGATAAACGTTGTGATGTACAAGGAATTGGTTCGCCGTCTCTCTGCTAGAGCTCACGCATCTTATCACTCTCAATTTCGTTACAGCAGTGCGTTGCGGTAGCACGTTTTTGTTACCTCTAAAGTACTTATTATACGTGAAAACAGCGTGTTTTTATAGTGTTATTATCTGGCTATTGTTCTAAAGGTTGGTGACCATTTCGTATTTGTAAGAAGTTAACGTATAACATTATTTCTTGCATGAAGTTGTATAAAGTTGTTTATTACAAGTGATATTAATTAACGCAACTAAATGAAGTGTGTGAAATAATTAAACGCGTTCTTTTATAGTACTTTGTTGATCTCTTACTATAATAGTTTGAGGTATGACTCAGTTATATTATTTTTTGGAATAATGAATATGTACAAACAATGAATACGGTATTAGTCATTTACGTATGCGCAGTGAAAGCGCACGCATCGCGATGCATCGCTGAAGCTATTTTTGGCGTGTTAACGATTATTTCGGGTTGTACCCGGTACCGTGACCCACTGCCGTTGCTACGCCCCACTTATAAACTCGACTCACCTATTTTCGTCCGGTTATAGCGTTAATAGGAATTTTACCTTGACCTTTGATAAGCTTTTTTATTCCCATTAATGCGAGACGTGGGAATTATTACGAACGAATTAACATCGACGCTTGTCTGGAAATTATAGGTTCACGCTTAATGCTATTTGTCATCAAAGAACCTAAGAATTTTTTGTTTTTCTATTTTATTCCAGAGTCAATCAGGATAGTAAATGTTCCTTAAAATATTACAATTAACAAAAATCATTAGTGTGTGTTTACTAAATGTATAAAAACGGAATTTTGTTCGAACTTGTACAGTTACGGAGACTTTTCTCATTTTCCTCACTTATTTAACCTTTCGACACAGTTGATACTGGAGAGAAAGTACTTATTCACAAACGAGTATTTGATATAAGCTGTAGTGTTGGTTAATTTTAGATACACTTATATAGAAAGCGTCTTTACTAGACTTACTTGATTCGTCATCCTCATCATCCTTATTAAATGTTAGACGAAGTTTGGTACATGTGCGCGCAATTTGTACCGGAGTGATAAAAATGTGCCAGTCGGTTGAACCGTTACTCTTTATCCATTGTTGCTTTGCAAGATGACTGTGATATTGAGTACGTATATTTATAACTTTCTTCGATTTATTGTTCAATTTGTTAACTTGAATTTTACTTAGTCGGCCTCGCTAGCGGCCAACGTTTTGAATCATGTTGTACTTAATTTTTGTTTATCTATGCACATATTTTGTAACGGTCTGACGCTCTTCTTAAAGATTATATTTTATAAAAAACAATTGCAATGGCAAGTTTCTAAAGGAAATATATCTTAATGTTATTTCTGGAAGCTAATATCAGGCATTCCCATTTGATACTGGTTACGGACCCAGGCGTCGTGCAGCAACTTTCATGTAACTTATTATTTATGCTGTATATGCTTTATCACAAATCATAATTGGATGTTGGTAACTACGATTCTCCAAAGCGGCTTAAGGGATCTCGATGAAATTTGGCACTGATGTAGACCATAGTCTTGATCTAGAAAAAAAGAAAAATTTCACGCGGACGAAGTCACGGACAACAGCTATAACCTAAAAAGCCACACATTTTTTTATGAAATTAATGTTGCCTTTGATTATAATGTGTTCTTTCTATGATGAATATGTAACAAATTGTTTTATACTGTCGCTAAGCGGAATCTATCTTTAATTCCGTGAACAATTTAGACTGTAAACACTTGAAGCGATAATACGGGTGGGATTGTGTTATTGTCGCGGTTGTTTAATTGAAACGTTTAAGCGGGCCGTGTCAATTAAAAGGGTGGCTGTAACAACGACCCGCTAATTGCTCCGATCGGCGTACATCTAGCGTGTAATCATTTGTCGTATTCAATTGCAACGAGTAATGTTACGCTCTGTTGCTTCACTGCGGCTCTACAACTATAAGAAAAGATGGTAGAATTTGTAATGTACTTTGTAAAAGAAACTGTCTAGGTCTGAATCATTATGTCCTGAAAACGTGTGACAAAATCATCACAAGAAATCGCCATTAATAACAGATAACACTAAAGTTGGTAAAAATCTTTGTAATATAGCCGATTTGTTTGTTCAAACCGAGTTATTTCATGTCGCTATTGTGCTTAGCCCTAAACTTAAATTAGAAAGTTACACAAAAACTATAGAACCGTTGTAAGCCAACACAAAAGAAGTTGTATAGCAAGTTGCTTTTTTGTCCAGGTCAGCTATGGGTGCTAAGCAGAGCAAGCGCTCGGTGGACATCAGCGGCAAGGAGGCGGAGGGTGCGGGGGCTGGCGCAGCCGAGGTGGCGGCGGCGGGCGCGGGAGGCGAGGGTCGTCTCGAGCAGCTTGCCGACGCAGACGCCGGCGCCCCCCTTAAGCCACAGCTCAACGGGGACGCGCACATACACGAACCATCGGTGAGTAGAGTTCTGTGTGTGTGTCTGAGTGCTCACCACTCGAAGACTATCCTCTTAATAAGAAACACCCCTATGTAATATTGCAACTGCCAATCTGACAGCCAACGAACGCAAACACAAACATTCGTGACGAAGTGTTCGGTGTCATTTTTTATTTCTCTCCCAAGTGTAAAAGCTTTATAACATTCACCTAATAGCTCGAAGTTCTGGAGGTAGATTAGCATGCGGCGACGTTATGGCTTTATATATGTGTTAACTTCGACCAGAATTACTTATCATTGTAAGGGACTAGTCGTATTTGTTTTGACTGTGCTTGTTATTTCACCAAATCTCAGATCTTTTTTCGATTTATAGGCAAGTAGCAGTTTTTGTAACCATACGGCTAAGGTCTCATTGTTTGCGTATCACGCAAAAAGTACTGATTGGTTTTCGATCAATATTTTTTGTTTTTCTGCACGTGGTCGTTGTATTAAAATTCTGAAAAAACTGATTTGCTACAGGCCCTTTAAATTTAGCTATGTATTGATGTTTTGTATTAATAAACCACTAGTTTATTACCTGCTTTCGAGTCAAATAAAAAGTTTTATACTTCACCAAATATATTTTTAGAAGTTGACGATTGATGTCTTCCAATTAATTGCGGCGTTAAATGCTGAACTATAAATTTATTGGTTGGTGTGGGTCATAAACAGTTTTTTGATAGCGGAATGAAGTGGTCGATATGAACTTATAAAACGCGTTTAATGAATGACTGGCGACCAATATCATGCCGTTTAATTAATACCAACGTTTTTATCTAAACACTATCGACTACATTTGCATATATTGTGATGGTCTATTAGAGATATAGGCTTTGCTATCACATAAACTAGAATTTTCTAATAATGTTTATGCTTATCGCTATTTCTTAAATAATTTAATAAAATATGTTCTTCGTTTTCCAACCGTGTGAAACTATATTGGAGACGAAATTACAATTAACTTTTGGTTTCAAATTCGGATACGAGTCAAGGAAACGTAGCTATTGTATTTTACGTACGTATAATGAATTTTAATTTAATACATAACTATCCTAAACTAACACTTCTTCCTGAGCCCCTTCGTACATGTGTGTGTAAACAAAACTAATTCCTATTTTTATTTGTAAGAGTTTGGTATTATTCACCGAGTAGCGGCCATTAAGAAACCGTACAGTTTCGTGACTTCCGTCCCGCCGCGTGTGGCTTTAAATTTTTTGCGCATGTACAAGACGTAGGGTTTCGGGGGACACTATGTATATTTATAGATCGAAATGGCAATGATCTCGCTGTATGGTAAAGTAGTTAATTGAAAAAACAGCTAAAGTATCATTTAATTTTAATGTAGCCGTCTTGTTGGGAGTCATATTGAGCGTTTTAATAGGTTACATAGAACTTGTAGTTATTTTACGTAAGATAGTTTTTATATGTTATTTGTGACCCAAAAAGTAAATTTTAGGGAAGGTTAAATTTTGTTTGGCATTACCAGTTTTAGCCTTTCGTTTTGAGAAGAAAACTAATTATTAAAAAATATTGCTAATTGACTTCTCATATTTTTCATTATATTTGCTCTAAACTAGTTTTATTGTACAAACGACATGACATATAACTTTAAGTCCGAAGCAAAAGTCTTTGTTCTCGAAATGGCGAGAGACAATAGGTGACATATGCTACCACTTTGTTTTGATTTCTCTACGGTTTGTACGAAATACATCGTATTATTAGCTATAATGTCAAATTTCTTCTTCAAGGACAAAGAGAAACAGTTAGATAGCGGCACACCTGAAAATGAAAAGGATGCCACGACAGAGAAGGAGAACAAAGAGGTAGAGGAGGCAAAAGAAAAGGACACTCCGGCAGTCACCAACGGGGACAGTGAGCAGAAGGAAGAAAATGGAGATGCAGCAGCTACCCCTGAAGAAGCAAAGAAACCTAAGAAGGAAAAGGTATATTGTAACTTGTATAAGCACAAGCAATAATTAAATGCATTCCTTTTATTTAAGCGCTAATTATATTATAATCAATGCTCATTTTTATTTGCTATTTTGCGCATTTTTCGTTTTAAAGCTAAATTCGAAGTCATTATATACACAAAAACGCCGACTAGTTGCATGATCGTTTGCCATTAAGTGTTCTAACTATAGCATGTCGCGGGCAGGTTAAGAAGAAATGGTCGCTCAGGTCGATCAGTTTCAGCAGAAAAGATAAACCTAAGCAAGAAAAGAAAGCTAAGGAGGACGAGGCCAAAACACCGAACGGCGAGACAGAGAAACTGCCCGAAGAGGTGAGCGCATTCAAATTAAATTAACGTCGTATAACACATATATATTTGCGCTTTAAGTAGATATTGAAATTTATAAGCCGTTATTTTTCGTCATTTTCATGTTGAACAAACCCGCCGCCTTCGATCTCTAAAGCGATAACTTTCTAGTTTTCTATGCCGACATTAACTTATTCGTATTCTGTTAGCGTTCGTCGCGTCAATGCAGCGGCGACCCGGCGCGCCCGCTCCGATTGTCCGCGCGCACTTATCCATCATGCCACCAGCTCAGCCCACTTTCCACTCGGCATTGTCCGCCATGTGTGCACAGGGGAGCCGAATTATAATCGTTACGATGTCTACAACTATTTTAGGCTTACAATTGCGAGTCAATGACCTCGCCATGCGAATACTGGCTGATGTGAAATCGCACGGCCCAGAACTGGTACGAGGGCGGCCGCGACCATGTTCTCTAATAAAATAGCCGACCGAGTGTTTCATGTTGCGCCCGATGTATCGTTTTATCTACACAAATAGCGCTTGATCCGGTTTATTGAAGAAAAACATTAATGACCATTTGCCTTGTTTCATAATGTTTCGGCGCAACCTTGTGCTTCTAACGATTTCTACGACGAGAATCTCGCCTCGTCTCAGTGCATTGCACCCGCCTATCGGGGAACAATACGCATTATAATTCAAAATGGTGCTATATCCGCGCTGGACGAACGTGAGCGACAATTGTAGACACTACGAGACAGAGCCCTCCGTCACTAACTCATTGAGGGCGCGTGATGACCACCATTCAACACCCCGCGATCACCGTTCACGAACAAAGAGCTCATGTCAACCCGCGCCGCTCGGACCTTCGCCGGCTATGCATCGGTACGCTCTTTGTTATCCGTTATACTTCCTGTTTGACTTTTTAACTATACTTTCATTGTCCGTTCTGCGTAAATGTGTATACACTTTTACTGTTATATGGATAGCTTTGAAGCGACGTGTATACAAAATACGATAATGTTATTATAATCACACATTGTGTTGGTCTCGCCGTGATATCGAATCTTTTTTATACAACGTACTCGCTCTTACAACTAATTATTATTGGATGTACATCGCGTTTATTAAAATCGAAATATAATTACATCTAATCGAATGTTATGCCAACACAAAACATTGTTTTACATACAATAGGAGCAAAGTTAGCTACGTCATTCATTGTGCGCTTCATTTTGGGGTACGCGTACTTTTGGTGGAGCGCGCAGTTTGTCCGGCGAATGTTTACGTCTGGGCACATGTGCTGCGGAGCTCGGCGCGGCGCCGGCGTGCGGTCGTTAGCACTCAGCCTCCCACAACGAGATGATTCTGACACACATACAGCGCAGCAGACACCAATGTGTGTACTCTGGAAACTTTATGTTGGCATCATTGTTATCCCCTCCTTTGTGTCCGCTGCATATATCATTTTCTAGATATGTGATATTGATCAAAGACGGATCAGCTTTTTTAGTTCGTATGAAGTACTTACACACATTAAAATATTCTTTTGGTAATTGGTAATGGTTGTAGGTATTAAAAAATCACGATAATGGTAGAAATATAGTTTCTAAAGGATGTAAAGATTTAAAAGTAGATGTAAAATGCTGCATATAACAATAACTAAATTAATCTAGTCATCCATTTGACATCTATAAGGGCAAAAATATGATAGGAAGTAGTATGCAGTGCACCTGCCACAAGTGTGCGCTTCGTGAATGCAAGAATTTTAAAAAGTCATTCAAGTTGTATGATTGCTATTCCTTGTGACTGACCGAAGGACTAAACTAGGTCATGTCAGTTCTCCTTAATCATGACATTCTTGCGTCCAACAAATAGATGTTTATTTGTTAACAGTATTTGCTTGTGACACATCAATGAAATGTTTACACAATGTGTTACAAGTTGAAGCCTTTGTTTGATTTTGTAATTTAAACGTTTAAAAATTATATGTTGTAATAATTACTTTTTTTTTATAAAATACGCATACACGCACGCGTATCATGTTGTAATTTGTGTATTGTTCCCAAATACAACATAAAGAACAAGCTAGAGTCTGCTTTGGTATTTGCAAGAACCAAATTAAATTTGTGTAAATAGACTTTTTGTACTTCTACGGGCAAACTATTATTAATATGATTATTTTAAATTAACTAATTGCAATAATTAATTATGTCTTTCCTCGTTTATTGACTTTGTGATACCGACATAATTCAAACGTGTATGAAATCATTTAAAACTAATCAATTATCCTGCTCAAAATAACATGAATCTATATATGAAGGTTTTATAATACTCATCAAGTTATAACAAAATTATTATTACATTACATTTAGATATATAAATACCTATTGTTATAAACATAATTTATAATAACGTATAAAACTGGGTAGGTTTTGTCAGTAATGAATTCAAAAGGAGTTAGAAGTGGCCGGGGCGTAAGCGAACGATTCGCGAGGCATGTTTATGCGCAAAATAAAATTAGCGCTGCGGGGCAGGTTTCCAAGGCTAGCTGGCACGGCCGCGACCAGACTGGTCCCCGTTCGCTACAGATGCGTAGGAAGGCAGTGATACCCTCTACCTGCCGACTACACCTTCGTAAATTATCCGAATTTATCATATCCGTGCCTCAACATGATCTTTTGATATGCAGAATTATTCCATCAAAGTGTATATTGCCGTTTCATCCATACGAGCCCAACGCTCGATCCTCGTAATTCGCAAACAATTTTCGCCATGCTAAATTATAATTGCAAATCGTCATCTGCAAAATTTTTGAAATCGTTTAAATTGAATATGTCTACCGCTTAAAGTAAAATTATTTTAATCTTTGCAAAAACCAACTGCATGGAAATACATCTTGTTCACGAAATATGATATTTTTGTCGATATATCAAACAGTACACTAATTTTATAAATTGAATAGATTTAAACAATTTGATTAATTGTACAGTTCAAGAGATGTTAAGATGAACTTGACCTGCGATGATTTAACTCAAAGAAATGTGCTATGATCATAAGATCATTTGTATATACTTTTGATATACGTATTATGATAAAATTTCCCAAGACCGTTACTATCGGGTAGTGTTATGGTTTTGTGTTGTTGATATCGCCGTGGTAATGCCGCGGCATTACCACGGGATCCATCTCGTCTGTCACGCGGCGTCAGGTGAACAATGGCGGCCATTGTCCGTTTGTCCGCGCGTTATGCCACTATGTGACGGTTGGTGTTACGTTTCGTCTTACATGTTTATCAGCAGCCCGGCGCCGTTACGAACGAACGCTGTCATATTTCCATAATACTTACGCGGCTGATGCGTTGCAACAAGGAAGGATTCTGTTTCCTATGCGCTAACTGTAATCGATGAGTCGATGGAAAAGTTGCAGGTATAGGTACGTGATATGCCCGCGCGCGGCAATGCCTTGTTTGCTGCCTTTATGTTCTAGATAAGCTTAAACGATTGCATTGCACTAGGACTGCTCGTTAATTCTGTTGGCAGCTGATATTGTCCGCACCATGCAACACAGATGTCATTGTACTTTGATATACGCAAAAGAGACCAGTATAAATCGCGTAAAAAAAATCTCCTATCTGACGATCCATGTTTGTTTGTTGAAAGTTTGTTAGCTTATAGAATAACATCCTTTTTATCGCAATTCGTGTAACGAACAATAGCAACATCCGAAGTCAATATAAATATTTAATATATTTTTCCGTTCTATAAAATTTCGTTTAATTTCATTAATGTTTAACGTGAAAACCGGTGTAACAATCGTTGTTAAGTTGTCCAACGTATTAATAGTGCGTTATGGTCGGCCGGAAACAGTCAACATCCGGAGTGGTAGCGCCCGCTCCTTCGGTATCATAGACGTGAAAATATTTATGCGTTTTATAGGCTTGTTATTGAAGCGGCTCTCGTCGAGTGAAGGTAATTCTATATCTATCATAACTATACGAAGCAATTGGTGCCAAGAAAGGGCGTTCAACCGGCGATAGAGTAGACGCAGTCGGCGACGACGACGCGCCGCGGACGCACGCCTCTAGCCGCCCCATTATCTATGCAAATTACGCATGCGACGGCGACGATACTCGTATTACATCATTACGCTTGCAAACTTGGCGACTAACTTGCATAGTCGTGTATCTTGATACTGTACACGGTAACCACAATCATTTCATACATTAATGAATTACACAAGTAGAGCCCTGGATATCTATTCTATCTTATTTTATATTACGAAGTTAAGGCAGATTGATGCTTATAAATGTGACACTAAACATGAATACTCGTGTGCAATGGTCTTAGGATGTTCCTTAAAACAGTATTACCCTTGAATTCTCTGTACTGCATTTGATCTTTACCTATAGTTAAAAAAATCTAAATGACATAAACTATGAAACGACGTTCGGTATAATGATAACATTTGACTACAATCGACGTTTTTTATTATTTAAACATGACACTTCAGTCTGTAAACATTATGCCGTTTGACATTCTATAATTTTCCATTGACTTATTGCACAGCAATTTATTTGGTTGCTAATCTCTGGCTTTTCGCAAGTTTGGCGTGATTAAGTGAACGTAATTTGCAACTATACGAAGCCTGTGTTGGAAATAGCTTTTGCTGCTTTGTTGAGTAATAATAATAGCAATTGAATGATCACACTATGAACTCTAGCGCACGGAGTTCAGCATAAAATTGATAACGGGTTATGTATGAGTATGTAGTGGAGACTGCCGAGCTGGGACCGCTAAAGATACTGGAGTTTATCTTATTGCGCTGCTCTTTTGCATTGCATTATATATTAAAGAATGTTGGGCGTAGGTAGATACAAGTAGTGCCCATGATTCGCTAACATCCTAATTTTACCATGTATTACAAGACTCTAGTGACTGAACTGACCAATGCTATCCTGTCAGTGCATTTATACAGCCGGAAGGATTTATGCATGTAATTATGTAAGTATGTGAGGTTTTCCAGTATAAATATAAAGCAATAAAACTAAAGATAACAGGGCAAGCAAATTAAATAATTTTAAAATCACTTGTGCAGTAAATTCAGGCAATCGCCACGTGTGTGTATGTATATAGTAAACAATGAATAAAGTGTGATTGAAAGGTACAAATTCGGTGCTTACTAGTGACGAATATTTAACAACGCACTTGTAAGCCAAACGAGTTAATTAACGTTATCGATGCGTCACACGATGTGAATACGAAATTCAGGAAGTGTGATTCACGAGGAGTAGCGCCGAACTCACACTGACTCAACATATGAATGGTGCCTCCTCATGTATTATTTGTTAATATTCAAAATAAACAACACGATGTTTGTAAACTTCGATCAGTATATGTTACACACTATAGTATCACATTTTGTTGCGTAAATTTCTGTGTTAAAAATGTAAACATTACTTATTGTTTAGTGACACAGGACTACAATTTTCTTCCTGATCCTGACAACCATTTCGCATTTTCTTCGATCAAATTTTCTTTAGTATATCGTTAATCTGCCTATAAAAGATAGTCAAATGGCCAAACCATCTTAGATCTCAACGGACCGGCATCTCATACGCAACAAAATCATATCAGTTCGTGACAGAGAACCAAACTGCTGATGTCACTGTTACTTCTATTGAGAAACATAGCATCAATTTAGAAATACAAAATTGATTTTACCTTGGGTACTGGAAATACATTTATCTTTATTATAACAAATTCGAAATTATGTCGTATTTTCAAATAACGTAGTTAATTGCGCGTGCGTAACAATCACTTGCATTGTTTCTCGTTTAGTTGTGTCCCCGATGCATCAATACGGCGAGCTTATCGCGTACGTGCTCACGGGTGACGGCCACAAAACCGACGACCACTTATTGTTCTTTGACAATTTCCGCTGGACATAATTGTAGAGTGAAACATCGAGAGTGCGGCATTGCGGAGCGGAAAATCGTTTCCATAGTTTAACTGGCATTGTGAGTCAGCGGCGCGCGTTTACCGTTGCACCGGCTAATCGAAGGCCGATTTGGTGACGCTGGCGACACCACTCTACGTAACATTGCTGTAGTTTGTAAAGAAAATTATATTATGTCTCTTCAATCCATTGTTCTTCAGATCCTATACAATCGAGACGTTTTAGTTGTAGTAGCTCATATCAAAATAATCAATATTTAAAAAAATTATAGAAATAATACAAAATATTGCACGTCTTCACGACCACATAGTTTAAAAAAAATCTTAAAAATATTACCGATTTCTTATTCATAACACCGAAACTGTGGATTGATTGGTTTGCAATAGTATCTTTGGTGTCGAAAACGTAAACAATAAACGTAACAGTAACGTGAATCAACGTATACATACAGTAATTGAATTGTTGATAGGTTTGAGAGACATGTTCTTTCAGTATCAATTAACACTTGCAATTAACGTTCGTTTGTAAGCCGGGTTTCTGAAGCCCCCATACCAAAGCACATGACGCCAATGGTTGCTCGTTTTTAATCGCTAATTTATCGCTCCACGCCGCATAAACAACGCCGACTGTAAACAGAGATATAGGCTTGAAAGACATTGGATTAATTTACACAGTTTTTATTATTACTGTTTGAGCGTTTCCGTTTGCCTCTCAAAATTATTAAAACAACCTTTGATTTCCTGTTATCAGTTTAATAGCAAAGTTTATCTTATTTACGATAAACTCTTATCTACCTTTTAGTATTTAATTGCATTTAAGATTTAGATGTGATTTCATAGATCCATCATTAAAATCGGTATCCCAGAAAAAAATACAAAATAAAACCTACGTATATAAAAAAATATATATTACTCTAATCTACTCTTTAGTTAACTCTGAGAGCTTGTCTCTCTTTATCTTCAGATAAATTCCCTTAAAATAGCTCTGGTATTCTGACACTGAATAAACAAAATGTAATCTCTTGTTTATGTTCAATATAATAATAAATTTACCTGATTTAATAACATCCTGTCATATAAGTAAACAAATGTGCTTAACAAATACAGACTAAAAATAATTTTAATACTATTCTTAGTAGCCACTGTTAAGGACAATTAATATTTATCTTTGTCACTTGTTTACTGTAAACGCTTTTATGTGCACAACATGTGCCACTACACAAAGAAATATTAAACATATTAAGACGCGGAGACAAAAGACTTTGTGACATGACATTAATCGAATGCTTTATTGACATGATTATTTCAATAATAATCGATTATATGTTACATACATATGTTTTGTCGATGTATCTGCTTACATCGGTAAACAAAGGCGGCCTTGTATACGAGTATCGTTTTATTGTTATCGATGCCGCGGGCTCGCACCTGCTTTTAAATTTATTTTGAACCATCGACAATTTACATATACAAAAATAATTAAGATGACACACTTTGACGTCGTCTCCTGCCTTGCAAACAGGCACCTGGCTGAATTTGTAATTAATTTATAATACAATCATTAAAAGTATGAACAAGTAAAGTGAAAAGTATTTGTAAAATCTACCTATAAAAGTAATATAGCTTTTAAGATTTTTTCAATTATAAATTATTTTTACTCCAATATCTATAATATAAAAATGAATCGCAAAATGTGTTGGTAAGCGCATAATTCAACACCGCCTGAACCAATTTGGTCAATTCTTTTTTTTAAATGTTCGTTGAAGTTCAAAGATGGTTCCGAGAAAAATTCGAATAATTGCTGGGAACTAATTTTTTTTTCATTGATTCATCAAATGTGAAGTCACAGCCCTAGCAGTAGAAACTTAATACTTTGTCGTTCATGGGCGCTGAAGGATGAATATCAACGAAATGTCCATCAGTCATCCGTTACGAAAGCTCTATAAATCCTCTTGCATCCATATGCATCCGTTCAGTCTGTCGTAACAAATATTGTAAACATCATCTGTAAAAATTCAGATTTTGTAATGGCCCACTTACAGGTATTCTGAGTGTATCCATATTTCCTTGTTAGATATACTTTAAAGCTATACATGTTTTCCTTTTACCCATCGATATAAATGCCCTAAATGAAACGTTTTAAAATGGCGATGCTTTTTTACAGGCGGCAGAATCAGTTCCTGAGAATGCGGTTAACGAAGTAGCAGAGGAGGCCAAATCAGATTCTGAAACTAAGGATGAAAAAACTCCAGAAACTCCGGTTACCGAACCCATCACAAACGGAAGCAATACACCCGAATCCCCTAAAACAGAATCCTCCCCTACCGACGAACCCATCCCCGAAACTCCAGAGGAGAACGACAGGCCTGAACCGAAAGCCGCCTCGCCTGAACCCAAAGCCGCCACGCCCGAACCGAAAGCTGCCACGCCCGAGCCAGAGAAACTGCCTGTGAACGGGCTCTCCCTAGAAGAACCTAAAGTTGAGGCTCCCGAGGTACCGAAATGTGAGGAAAGTAGCGTTGAGAAAGCTACGTCAGAGACATCGGAATCGGTTCCGGTCCCAGAAATTCCTGTTACAAAAGAGGTTTGTGTTGAACAAATGCCTTTGATAGAGCCCTCGCCTCCCCCACTCCCCGCAAATCCTCCTCCCTCGTCGGTGGCTTCCTTTGCTGCGACCACCATGGCACCCGAACTGACAGACTCTTCACTCGCCACTGCCACCGATGTCACCACCACCGCAGCACCGATCGCTACCACAGACCCCGACACTGACATTGTTGACAGGGCTGCTTTAGAATCAAATACTGCTCAACTCGACGCTGAGAAAGCCGTCGCCGAGATTCCTTCTGCTGTTACTGAAACTGTAGAAGAAATCAAAGCTTCGATCGAAGTCGATGACGTTAAACCTGAACAAGTAAACATTCCTGCTAACTTGGAAAATGGAGTCAATGACAGTAACGTTGACGCTACTTCCGATGAGACCAAAATTGAAAATGTCGCCGAAGGTACTACTCCGGTATTAACAGTTGTACCTGACCATGTTGGAATTCCTGAAATAGTAATAAACGAGTCACAACCGACCCAAGACTTGACGCACCCTGACGAAACTGACGATCAAACTCAACAGGATGACGATACTTACGCAGCGGGCGACAAAGAAATTATAAGCGATAAGAAAATTGTTGAAGACAAAAAGATCGAAGAAGTTATGACCACCGAACTTAGCAGCGCGACCAACACGGAGATTGAGAACTTGAAAAATTCCGCCAAGGTCGTCGAAGAAGACGTCACGGAGAAGAAATGCAACGGGACGATTGAAGAGGAGAAGAACGAGGCAGAAATAACTCCAGCTGATAAAATAGTTGCGGAAAGCGCGGGCGAGGCGACGGCGCAAGAGGACTCGATGCCGCCCCCGCCTCCGCCCGCGCTGGACTCGCAAGGGGACGAGGCCGAGGCGACATTGCCACTGCCGCCCTGCGAGCCTTGCCCCGCGCCTCCCGCACCCCCTGCTACACCCGCCACACCCGCCACACAGGTGAATACGCCCGGACTAGCTCAGTAGAGGATATTAGTACAGTATAAGAGTTCAGAATATGTTAGTTCATGTGCATTTAATACCAGCATGTCGTTGAACAGTCAATAACGGGAAGACTTGGAGCCTCGTCACCGATCACTTCCGTCGCACGCAGCCTACAGTTGACTGCTCTTCTGTACCCCCGACCCCACCCCTACCTCTCCTCGCTTTGTACCCTGGACGTCATTGTACCCCGCATGCTTGGCCGCTTACTACTTACATCTGTGTAGACATTACTTTTAATTCACATACAATATACCTTTGTAGATATTTCTCGCTCTCAATTGTTACCATTTCATTGAATCTGTTTTTCAAGAGTCAATAAAATCATATATTTTTGTGTTATTTGTAAATGTTTTCTGTATTATTGTTGTTGTTTATTCTCTTAGCTTGTTGTAAATGACCACAGAATGCTCAATGTGTAGTTTCAATCACTATAAAATATTGTAATTTTCCAGGATGTGCTGCCCGTGTCAGACAAGATGGCCGATTTGATCCCTGAAATTCCTGTTGTGCCGGAATTGAAAACTGAAATGGTATTTTATTAATACTTGTAACATTTTATCAATTATAGATTTTTCATAATATCAATTAAAATTATTTCATTGAATTGTGCTTTTTTTGTATTCGGAGTTTAATGTTATGTTTTGGTTGTGACAGGAGAGCTCGAGCGACGTGGCGGTGGCCAACTAGAGGCGCGCTGCACCATGCGCCGCACACTGCGCCGCACCATGCGCCGCACCATGCGCCGCACCATGCGCCGCACCATGCGCCGCACCATGCGCCGCACACTGCGCCGCACTCAGCGCCGCGTCATTCTTTAGCCCTTAATTTATTTCCCGTCAGCTGTTGGTGCGCTAAGCTAATCGAACTAAGTTCGATGAGTCAATATCGGAGAAGCGGATTTTGGTTTCGCACGTGACCTTTCTCATAGAATGATTATAGTTTAAGTTTAGAGTGCTTTGCTTAAGATTTTATACATTTTTAATTCGCTAGGACGGAGTTTTCATATTATATTACAATAACAAAGTTATGTAGGCAGTATACGGTGCGATTGATCAGTTGGTGCCATTGTTACAGGGGTAGTAGACCGCGAGCGCTCCCTCCCCGCGCTCTCAAGTCTGATAGGTTACGTACACCCCGCGCCTCTCCTACTCTCTCCTGTCTCCTCCCCGCACCGCACGAGATGCTATTGCTTTTCCCCAAAAGTCGTTGTCATCTTTACCCGCGAACGTCAAATCTGATTATAAAATACCACTCGAATACGATTATTATCATAGGTTTTTAGTACTTGAGACATATTATTATTATGTATATATGAATTATTGAATTTCCGGGGGCTTTCAATTTTCTGTGTCGATATGAATTTAAAATTACTTTGTATATTGTTGAGAGTGTGCGAAAATTTACTTTTTGTTTGTCGACTTGAATACATTTGCTATTTGTATTTTTAAGTTGTAAAAATTTAGTTCGAGCTCTCTTTAATGCGAAAATGAAATTTAATTGTAGTATTGGTAATGCGCTCCTTTGTCTAGACTCAAAATTATAATAAGGCAACTACGTAAATGTAATGTAAGGTTATGGTATTGTTAGTGTCGTGTGCGCGCGCACTCACACGACGCACTTGCAGTGGCCAACGTTTTTGATTATCCTATACATTTTTATGCATATACATACAATTAATTATATGATAATATTTAGAATTGTAGAGTTTGTAACGAGTTAGCGACCACATACCTACATAAGATTTGATATTATTATACAATTGTGTCATTTTTCTATAATCTGCGTCCAATTTATTACATGTATGATTTCATAATCATTTTTGTAATTTTATACAATTTTTTAATGAAATTTGAAGTGACATCAGCATTAACGGGACGAAGCTCCCGAATATATTAGCAGTTAATGTGAGTGAGACATTCCATATCAAAGACTAAATTCCTCGTTCCATGATCCCACCTTTTTGTATATTAATCATTTTCTGTGTGTATTGTCTTTTATTTGTTGTGTTACAAGATAATGCAAATTGTATGTGAAATTATAAATGTTCATGTCGATATTGAAACCGCTCGAGTTATCTAATACATATGTGCTTCAAACGTAATTAGTATCGCAGTTTGCGTGTAAAATTGTTAGTTACTAATTTTTGTCTCTTTTCAAGTAGTAAAATAAACTACGGCCAATATGCTATGGTTAGGTCGAAATAATGACATTCGTATATTAATTCAACTCTATAGGTGTTCGAATGGTCAAAAAGGAGTGAATATTTAATGATAAAATTTCATCTGTACGTCGTCTTAATGTGTAATGTTAATATCTATAAGGAGTTATTGTACATTTATTTTGCCATTCTTTATCCCCTATTGCAAGTTTTATTTAGTTGAATTTCTGGTATGATTAATCAATTTAATATTTTCAAACGAATTTCTATAAAAAATAAGTTTTAAAAGACGCTACATATGTAATTGTATTTAATTTAGTTATTTCGTTCCACAATATTAATTAGAATATTATACAATTTACTCAAACTTCATGTTGATGTGTGAATGTCTCTAATAAATAAATTTATGAAAACAATTAGTGTTTTTTTTAATACTTCGAACCCTTTTTCTTTTATATGGAGTGAAGAGATGTCTATTATCAAATTACAAAACTATGTAGAAGTCTGATATACGGCTGGCAAAGTTACCGATTTTCAAGGTAATTTTGTGGATTCACTCAGACTAAACTAAATACATCGTTAGTCTTTATAATAGTTATATAGCTAGTCAATTAAAAATTCTTGCAACTTCACCTAAATGTAAAGTATATCTTTTTAAATTATTATTATTTATGCATTATCAGACAACACGTGGTTTAGAAAAAGCTAACAAAAAGGTCTATTTGAGCATAGCATATTGTCAAACTGGTTTTGCGTCTATGTTCGAATCAAGTTACTAGTTCGTTACATTGTTTAAATTTTAAATCTTACGAGACTGGTCTTAGTCTTAAAATGATTTGGCTACTCTGTTTCTATACACAAAACTGGTATTCTATGATTGTCAAAAATTTCAGAATATATTTTATCTAGTGTCTGCAGGGTGGTAACCTTAATATGGTTTGAATTTGCCGCAATCTAAATTTGATGCAAACTACATCACAACAATTGAATGTTGACCTGATTAGACCAATATAAGCAAACATATCATAAATTGTAATATAAAGGCTATTGTGAACCGAGTCAGCTATATTTTTAGAGATGTTAATAATTCTCTATTTGAGGATTTCTACAAAAATCCCAAAAAAAACACAAACAACATTGCAATGTTACCTATAATTGTTAATATTAACTTGCATGTAAATTCATCATCATCAGCTCACTATACGTCCCCACCGAGGGGCTCGGAGCCTACCCTAAGTTAGGGGTGACTAGGCCATAGTCAACCACGCTGGCCCACTGCGGGTTGGTTGACTTCACACATATCTTTGAATTTCTTCTCAGATATGTGCAGGTTGCATCACAATGTTTTCCTTCACCGTAAGAACGTCGGATAAATGTACATATGTAAATCGGAAATCGAAAAACACATTGGTACATGGCGGGATTCGAACCCAGGACCTGCAGATTGCAAGTCAAGCGTTAGACCACTGAGCCACCGACCATGATAAATAATGTAAATTAACTATAGTTAAATTTAAATTCCTCTGCCAGAATACTTTTACTACAATACTTTGTTGACTGTTTTTTCAGAAATCTAGAAATTTAGCTAATAGCTATATTAATATAATAAGGGATTTATTAAAACACAAGTAAATTAACTAAGTGTTTATAGTCTCTTCAAGTACATTTATCATTTTATCTAACACATCCTTGCTAACATCATACACCCTCTTATCCTTTTTGCCTGTTTTTGTTACAGTCAAAAATAAAAGCTGTAATAATGGATATTTCATTGTTTTTAGGTCACTTGTGCCAATAACAAGTTTCAGGAGCCAGTCAAAATCTTGCACAATTTCACCATAAGTGCTGTTAACATGCCTCACTGTGGATACAAGTAATTCACTTTTTCTTTGCTTACAACATGTAATGAAATGTTTAATTTTGTTTTCATTGTATTGTTTTGATTCTAGTAATTTGTTTAGGATATCAAAATCAAAATTTGTCTCCAAAAGGCACTTCTTAATTTCTTCCTTCGCGTTCGTTGATTCATCTTCCGACAATATGTTTACTTGTTTAAAATTTTCCGAATTGTACAAATTGCTAATTAAATCATCTGTAACCTAGAAAATAAATAACTTACTCTTTGTAGCAATCATAACATTTTGCAAAACATAAAAATGTAACCAATTCGTATTCCTACTTGTTTGAAATCATCGAGCAAAGGTATTTTGAATAGCTTGTCCATAATTTTTAATAAAAATAAGAGAATATGCCTTTAAATTTAACTTATTTATAAATGTATTAGAATATCATAATACATAACTAAATTAACAACAATATTTATTTAAGTTTGACAATTTGTTTGATTTGTCATTGTCAGTTTGAGTTTGACATTAAAACTTACAGTGCTGCCAAAGTGTTGCTTACATAAATAATTTATTTAGAACGTCATTTTGACTCTTATTATCGAGTAGTATAATCGAAGGTAAGATCTTTTGCAAATTCGACTGCCACCTGTTCACTTGTAGCAATATTCTAAATTTTCTATTAAACAAGTGTTTCGACGACGGAAACCTATATGTTTAGCTTGAAATCCAGAATGCATCTAAATACCTATAAAAAATAGTTTGCCCCTTTCACATTACAAATTTTTTAATTCATATCTTTGAACATTCGTTGTTCTCTCAAATCACTACTTAGATAATTAGATGAATAATGAAAGGAAATTTTTATTCAAAAAAGGAAACATTACAGTACAAATAACTTTATTCCTGTATTGTGATTAATAACTAAAACAAAATAAGTTTTAACATATTATTACTTCACTTAGTAAAAATATTTACAAGGACACCGTGTATAAAATGGAGGCAGAAGGACGTTTTACAAAATATACTACTAATAAATGCAGTATTGTAACATTTGTTAAGCATTTTACCATCCTACATGTAGTGCATACGAGATTTTTCAACAATTCACAAATGCACGATAGCTACCAAAAATATAAAAATTAAAACAAATTTTACTAAGTTCAATAATCTCTTTACAGTGTACAAAAACATGTATTATTTCTCCACATAGTACAATTCGTTTAATCTCTATATTGTAATTTGTAGAATGAATAAACACAGGCAAGATTTTAATGGATTAAAAAATAAATTATACAACAAAACTCCACTATTCAAGAAAGTCCCCAAGACATGTCTAGTAAGAAGCTGTTAACATTACATGGTATTTAACATGACACAAGATATTTCCAACAATATTATAATTACAATGTCAAATTAAAATAAAATAAAGAACACATTCAAAAGTCTTTCCTAAAATAATTTTAATAATGTTGAGTATGTCTTTATAAAAGTATTCACACAAAGTATTTTTGTAACTGTCCGAAATTATTACATACAAGTACCACAAAAAAATAATTTTTGTATAAAAGATAGTGGATATGAACTTAATTATAATTTCTAATTGTGATGCAATCATTCATTAACTGTTATAATAATGCAAAAACAATCTCTGAAGCCTACATTAATTATAAAAAAAATCTCTGACCACTACATGGCAAACAAAATTATAGTACCTGACATTAGACTTGACATGTCGAAGACAAGCGTTTATTTGACATGCCAACTCAAGCGCCAAGTACTATTTCTAATAAACAAAAAAGAAGAAAAAAATCAATTACATAACATTTATTGTCATTACTTAATGGACAATATAAGAAAAGATCTAACCACAGATGAAGAACTCATAAATAAAGTTAACTTATATTGCGGCAAAAATCGGGATCTTTGTTTCAATTTAAAAGTTTGTGCATCTGGCTGGGTTTTATATAATGTGAATTAAAACTCAAAAAATATTGACATGAAGCATGTTATCTCTTTCTTTTGCTTTGTAAGAAATGAGTTAACACATTTTACATCTAGATTTCAAGTCAGTACAAACATTAAAGTAAGTGAAATATATATTTGTATATAAAAACTAATATGTCCTGTAATAAAACTAAATGCTTTAAAATATTACAATGTTATCAATTTTTTATATGTAACGCGGCAACCATTAGATATTATTTTAAATTAAGTAGACATTATAAGTTATAGCGTATCTATTCTATGGGTACAAACAGAATCGGTAAAAGTTTTTTCAGAAATTGAAAAAATAAAAGATAAATTTACAATTGCATAAACTACCAATATATTGAATTAATTAACAGACAAAAAATGTTTATAATCTGTTGAAGGAAAACTACAAACATGGTCGACTTAATATCAAAAGAAATAAAAATATAACATAATAAGTACTCAATCATGCATTTAACTGGAACAAATATGTTTTTATATACCTATCTATTTACTCTAAAACTGGTTGTGTATATTTAACAAGTTGTACAACTAATAACAACTACATAAAAATAAAACATATAATTGGAAATAAAACTAAGTACAATGTTGTGATAAGTCAGTAACTTAATATAACTTAAATTGTGATGTAGCGGGCTTCAACACTTTGCATAACCTCCATATATATCTTATATTTAAATAACATTAGTACCAAAGCAAACTTACTGCAATAGAGTTATTTAATGATTACTTACTGTTACACTTAAATCATCATTAAGGGATACCCTTAGGTTCAATGTAAGCACTAAGGAACTGTTTAAGTAACTATTTAGACGTCTTCTGCCACACTGAAAATCGTTAATTAGTCGCTAAGGATCACTTCCAGTGTAGATAGAAAATAATCCAGTGTGGATTGAACATAATCTAGTGTAGATTGCTGACAATCTTGTATGGATTGAAGATAATTTAGTAAAAATTGCAGATTAGCTACAGTACGAGACTGCTTAAATAAACATTAATCAACTCTATAGCAGTTAGTATGGCAATTAAACACGACATTAAGTTTGATACCACTTGGGATCACAAGGCAGTTTTAAAGCTTAAACGCTGCAACTTTATAATAAGTACAAGATTTTTATTACATTATCACAAATTCAGAAAATTCGAGAATTATATTCGCAACCATATTTAACATTTATCCGAAAAAAAAAATTGAGTTGTTTGTAAAATTCGATTCGAAATAATTAGGTCTACATCTATAAATTAAGTATAGGGGCGGCCTTTGTGGTAACTACAGTCTGTTTCACGATAACATGAGGTTTTATAAAAACAAATCACAAGATTTTTCACTGGCAGCAAAGATAAGTCTAGTTTACATGTAACCAGTATATGCCAAGCCAGTGCTACTGTCCCACTGTACTGGCATAATGTAAACCAGACATTGAAACTTTAATATTTTTGATGATTTAAATTTTATAAATGTAGCTGTTATTTAACACTGTTACAGTTCTAACGGTAGTTTTTTTTTTCATAAAACCTCTTGTTTAAAAATAAAAAGGATGTTAAGGCGATATTCGATGACGAGATATAGTTTTGTACTCGAGTACGTCTAATCATACAAAAATAATACTTTTATAAAGTTAATTGATCTGTTTCGAGCATTAGTTATACATCTAAATGTATATTTTAAACACTTTTTTTTAACAAGTTTATAGGAGAAGCTATCTTATAGTAGTTCAACACATCTTGATACTTGAATTATAAATCCAAACTTTTTTAATTTTATTACCTACATGTGCAATTACGTTAAAACACACAATCCCTGATACTTACAATAAAAAGATGTGAGAATAGTAAACTGTTAAATTATTATTTTTTATCAAAATGTTTATTTCATCATTTTGAACAGTAGCCATTCTAGACTACAAAATATCTAAAATAAGTTTGGATTGGACTTTTTTTATTATAATGTCGTTGCATCAAGATGTGTGTAAACTGAGTTTAATTGACGAGGCCAGCATCCTTGGCCATGCCATAGAAGACGGAGGTCTTATCCTGCAGCAGCTGTTCCGGTGGCGCGTACTCTACCAGCTGGCCCTTGTCCAGCACCATCACGCGTGTTGAGTCCATTATCGTGTTGAGACGGTGAGCAATCGTTAGTACCGTGCATGAAGCGAATTCTGAACGAATTGTTTTCTGAAACATTAATTTATTGTTGGAAAAACTATTTATATTAGGATAAATATAAAATTGTAGTGATACTAATGAAATTAATTAAACAATCAAAGAGTTAACGTGTAAAAATATTGATAGGAAAGAAAAATATACTTTTTCTGCTTGTTGGTATGCAAGACATATTTTCCTCCACAGAGGTTGATAACGCAACATCTTTGTTCATAAATATAGTCTTAGATACTTTTTATTTATTAAACAACTGTAATAATGTGTATAAATACCTGTATAAGTTCATCAGTCTCGAGGTCTACAGCGGCGGTGGCCTCGTCGAGCACGAGCAGCGGCGTCTTGCGCAGCAGCGCGCGCGCCAGGCACACCAGCTGCCGTTGACCCACGGACAGGTTCTCCCCGCCCTCAGATATCTCGTGCCGGAGACCGGCTTGCAAACCTGATTACATTGGTTATAAACATTCAGAGACTAGGCAAAAATATGAAATAAATTAGGTATAACAGTTTTGTTTTATGTCTTTGCCCTTGGAAAGATTAGCTTAAATTGAAAATTTGCAGTATAACCTTTTTGATTTCATTCAAAACATCACCATCTATTTATACTACAACAATAAATCTTTCCATCTCAATCTCTTTGAAACAAAACAAAGATACCAATAATGATCTACTACATTGTGGTACTACAATTCAACTTTAAGATTATACAGAATGTTTATGATGGTCTTCAACAGACTTAACACCCATACCTTGAACAAAGGTCTTAAGATGCGCATGCTCTAGCGAACGCCAGATTTCCTCGTCGGTGTAGGCATCGAAGGGATCGAGGTTCATGCGCAGCGTGCCCGAGAACAGCACCGGGTCTTGCGGGATGATGGTGATACGTGACCGCAGCTGGTGCAGCCCGATAGTGGAAATGTCGATGCCGTCGATCAGGATCTTGCCGCTCATCGCCTCCACTATCCTGTAGGGATGTACAAGTTTGTATTATAAACGACGCGTAAACGATAATCATAATAAGAATAGTATTTTAGAACTTCCGATAATGTGGTTCTATTAAAATCAAGCTTATTACACTGACTGTACGTGTATATGATCTAATGGGTTTAAAGTAATGCGACGACACACATTATCTTTATAAAGTGCATGTTTGTCTTGTGACGTCCACGTTTGTGTTGTCCATGTCAAAGTGACATGACTGACCTGAAGAGTCCCAGTGTGAGGGTGGACTTGCCGGCGCCGGTGCGGCCAACAATGGCGAGCTTGTCCCTGGGCGCGACGGCACAGGTGAGATCTCTCAGTGCCGGCTCCCCCGAGCGGTACCCCAGTGTCAGCCGCTCCAGCTGCAGCGCTCCTGTCTCCGGCCACGTTGCACCTGGTCCGTTGCCCACCGTCCATGCTGCCTCCTGAAACAATACATTAAATTTTTTTTATAATATTTATTAAGAGAAATCTTAAAATCACATTGAATTAAAACCGATTATATCACCTGTTCAGTTTCAGCGTACTCCTTTATTCTCTCCACAGCAACAATGTTTGTTTCCACCTCAGATGTCATACGCACCAACCAATTGAGTGTTTGTGTAATCTACAAACATATTTTTAAATCTCAAAAACATTTTAATAAATTATTTCTATAAATTCACGGCAATCACCCGTATTCTTTACAATACAGATTAAAAATGAAGATGTTAACCTGCAGAGCGTAGCTAACAGAGAGACCGACAAGTCCGGGGTTGGTGGAGCTCCTGTCGAGCACTGCGAACAGCGCCGCGAAGAAGATGATGAAGTTGCCAATCATCTCCAGCCGCACCGCCAGCCACCTGTTGGCGATGCAGCTCGGGTAGTAGCACGACTGGTTGTGGTCCACGCCCCGCTCTGACTCCTCCACGAATCTATGCACGTAAAGAATATTACATTAGAATGGATAAATGGAGCATTTTCTATAAACCGTGTTATACGAGTTATAAAAGACAATTTCACGCACTGCAGACCTATGAGCTTCGTTTGCTTCAGTTTGCGGTAGACTATATGCATGTGATAATGGAATATTGTCTAGTTTATCACTAGCAAATTTTTTCATCATCTCGTAGTAAAGATTTAAAAAATAATCCTTTTATAAGAAGTAGAGAAAATGCCACACTTCTTATTCGATTCAACTAAAATGTGAACATTAGTATTAAGCGTTACCTGTTGGTGACACCGTATGCTCGTATCGTAGTGGCTCCAGTGATGCTCTCCCCAAAGTGCGAGTATATAGGCGAGCGGGAGACAGACTCCAGCCTCTTGAGCTGTCGCGAGGTGGCCACATAGAAGCGCTGGATGACGTAGTACAGCAGCCCGATCGGCAGTATCACGCTCATGAAGATCGGCGTCGAGAAACTTATCACAAACAACGTGCCCAATACCTGGTATAAAATATATCAATGACGCTTTACCTCAAATGAAATAAATATTAAAAAAATATAATCTTAGAAATAAGATATTTCCATTTAAATTTTCTACCTATGAAATGTTGAGATCAGTTTACCAATAATATTTTAATTAAAATTATAATATGTTTTTTTTTACAAAATTTTACTTGATTTAATGTTTGTTTCTTATTCGTGTTATTGACAAAAAATAATAATTCGTATAGTAGTGATGTGCCGTCCACAAAATATCGCATAAAATAAACTGTGTCTCGAGTGTTACCTCGAAGGCGCAATATATGACGTCAGAGGCCTGCGAGGGTAGCAATGTATCGAGCACGTCAACGTCCTTAGAGAACCTCGAGAGGATCCGGCCGAGGGGCGTCACCTCGAAGAATTGCAACGGCGCCTTTAGTACGTTCTCCAGTAACAGAGCGTGCAGTATCATCGCCGCCCGCCAACATCCCAAATAAGGCAATAAATCCGCGAAAAACGACGCTAGCGCTGCAACAATGGTCAGGAAAGATTCGGTCATTGAGACAACACAATGGGGACAGGTCGCGGTCACCGGCACACAACTTCTAGTGTGGTTATTTTAAAATGAAGAAAGGGTTAAGATTTTTTAGCTTTAATATCTAATATTTTGGCGCAAGTTCAATACGTAATATGAATAATGAATACATTATTTTATTATGATATGAAAGAATTAAGAAAAGCTATTTAGTGAATACAAGTGAAATCTACTACGTTTGCGGGCGTACGATGATGTGCAAAGTGCTCTAGTCACACAACTATATCACGACATGCAACAAACGTAGTCAAAATAATACAAATCTGTAACTACCCCCTCGCAAGCCACCGTTGACAAACCACAATACGCTACATTATCGAATTATAAAAGCACACAATATATACCAAAATACTAAAATATTCGTAAACTGATCCCTATTCATCACAGGTTAATTAAGGATTTTCTCCCTGGTTCGATAGTAACAAGTAACAGCTTTAGAATAAAAATGTTCCTAGATAAAGAGGAACACGCTGCCCTTTTACTCTTGCTTACAAATGTAGAGCATCGTGTGAAGCACTCATCATTCGTACCGAGAAGAAGCACGAGGTCCAGCCGCGGAGCGTCATGGGCAGCACGTTGTCTAGCACGTCGACGTCCTTGCTGAAGCGGTTGAGCACGCGGCCGACGGGCGTGCAGTCGAAGAAGCCGATGGTGGGGGCGCGCAGCACGCCCGCCAGCAGTCCCGCGTGCAGCGCCCGCGCCGCCGCCAGCGTGCCCAGGTACAGCGCCAGCGACGACACCGACACTGACACCACTGCGCAACACCCCTCAACTTCACGTCTCACGTCATCACCTCATCACGTCTCGTCTCTCACTCTCCCAACGTTACGTCTCACGTCACCTCCCTCACCGCAACGATACGACAAGCTCGCATTTATAAATACTTCGCTTTATGTTACCCGACAAAGAAATCTGAACCGGTGGGCATAAGTCAAACTAAACTACGACGGCTCACTAGCGCCCTCGTGTCGACACAAAATCCTCTTTGTACTGTAGCTGTTATGTGATATTATCTTTGTCCTAAGTAGCTTTTATATATATTCTGACAGAACCAAAGGCTATAGCACCGCCTCCATCATCGGTTCAGATATCCTTGTTTGACTTTAATTCTAGACAATAATATTTGAAAAGTATATATGTTTTTATATTTTAAGTTTAGATATTTGACAGTGAAATTCTGTAATGTCTTTCTGTTCAAAATCACATTTGTGAATGTCGATTTCAATATTATAAAATTAAGAAGCCAAATTCAACTTTTGGATATCGAATTTGTTTTAAAATTAAAATTGGGATCTTTGTATTAAAGTAAAAAAGCCTACATTTTATCATAGTAAATAATTGTTTTGTATTTATTAAGATAAACAAACACATCATGCAAAATTATTTCAATATAGAACTCATATACTAACCGTGGGTTTCTGAGTCCAAAATACCCGTTTAAAATATATTGTTATCTCTGTTTTGTCTAATATGAAAGACAGGGATGACGATATATTTTATGCAGAGATTTAGGTGTCAGTAATCGACAGTAAATCGATTTAAATTATCATGCAGTTAATTGTAAAATATTAAAGATTTATTAAAAACATGCAATGATTGTTCATGGTTATATGTTGCGAGTTAAATATTGTTATATAGGAAACAAATATAAATAGAATAAAATAATGTATTCATCATTAATATAAGGTATTCTATGTTAATATACTATTGAGTTAAAACATTATTTTCAGTTGAACCTAGCCCAGATTAGAATCATTCCAAGGTCAAATACTCGCAAATGTATTGTAAAATGTCTGAACTTAACTCACACCATTCCTCATTCACTCTCGTCTCATTCATCATTCTAACTGCTTATCCTAATTTCCTGATTCCATTAATAAAATCTGTGGAGTCCTCTGTTAGTATACCTAATAAATTATTTCCCACAATAATACATAACTCCCTTAACAACCATAAAAGTGTTAGTAAAAGCATTTGTCATGAGTTTATTAGTAAACATGTTTGTAAACACCCTGTATGTTATAGCGATGACTTACCTTGTCCAACACCGAGACCGCCGTATACTCCCAGATATAGATCTCGTTTGCTCTTGTCCAAAGTACCATTTTCTGACTGGAATTAATAATAACATTGTAATAAATAACATATTACACTAATGACAATAATAAATAAGCAATAAATAAAAAAATACGATTATAACTTCAAAAATTATCGAGATAAAGAAAAATAATCTTTTAAAGACTTATTAAACTAATATTGTTTATGAAATATTACTATAATACAATTAACGTTAACAATATTGAATGGTCCTTCGAGCCAGGATACTAAGAGGTTTTACTTTTTAATCAACATTTGTTTGGTCTTTATATTACAAATGTATACGTACGATGATAGTTTTATCGTTGGACCACTCGGAGAGCCAGTAGTTGGAGCCGACCTGGAACAGCTGCAGCACGAGGTTCATGAGGATGGTCACCACGGAGGCCAGCACGCCCACGCTCGTCAGGTAGTGTTTGTATACCGTCCATTTTACCTGCACATCCCCACATCATCACATTTACTACAATCTGGTGAACACTTCGCAGGGTAGACAGAGATTATGAAATCAATATTTAAGAACAGAAGAGATTACTATGTTAAATAGCTAAAATGCTAGTAATGGAAAACGTACACTGCCCGTCTCGGTTTTCTCAACTTCAATAAGTTTGTTCTTCTCTTTAAGTTCATTGGGAGTGCTCTCTTCAGGCGTGCGTCGCTTCACGCTGCCGGTTCTATCACCTGTAACAGAATCACCTATCCTTTATTGATACAAAAATAGATTACATACTATGTTTTATACCACGTATATAATACGTACTACTTACTATTTAATATAAAACTAAAATTCAATATTATAAACCTTTCAAAACTTTTATGATCGATAGCCTCCTCAAGATTTCCTTATCATTTAAGGATGGGAAGGGTTTGAGGACTAGTTCTAGACCATTAATACTCTTACAACACAAAACACCAAATTTTATACTTTGTGCCTGACTTCGTTGCCGTAGTAATTCACAGTTTTTTTGGTAGATTTCTGACTTTATCACTATAACGAATTGTTTGTAGTAAAAGTTTGGTAGCTAAATAAATTATTTGAATGTACATACCGGCGGCCGGTTGGTCCGACTCGGACGCGCTCTCGGAGAGCGAGCGAGCGCGCTGCAGCTTGTTCTGGAACTCTGACCCCAACTTGCTCTCCAACTCTTGCTTGATCTCGTCCAGTTCTGAAATTATATTACATTGTAAGTTTTAAGATAAACATTATTCGTAAAATTGCCTGGCATTTGATTTGGCACGTAAACAATTATTTTCTTTCCACAACGTGGTAGCTCAACGGACCGTAACTATAACCATGAGCGTTTACCTTCAGGCGAGGTCCTCTCAGCGTCACTGAGATGGTGCAGCAGGAAGTCGGCGAAGGCACCCTTCTTTTCCAGCAGCTGCTGGTAGGTGCCCGCCTCAGAGACCTGTCCGTCACGTAGCACCAGCACCAGGTCCGTCTGTGCGAGGTACGTCACGTTGTGGGTCACCCACACGCGAGTCTTGTCCTTCAGTAGCCCACTCGGACCTATTACCTTCAAAACAAATACAATACATTGACTATAATTGTTTAATCTGTACTAAAATATTTTAAAAAATAACGTCTATAAATGTAAATAACTAAGAATATCAGTTTTATTTCCTCAGATTATAGTAATTTGGCTTTTGATGGTTTCATTACGGCAGATGATTTTTTCAATGTTTCAATTGCAACATTTTTTAATTTATGGTCTAGTAAATAAGAAAGCTATCCTGCAAATTCGTGTAACATGTTTTAAAAGTTGTTGTTGTTTTAAATCTTATGCCTTCATTAATAATTCTCTTACAACACGAGTACATTTATTACAAAATATAGGGACCGCAATTTGTTTGGAACATGTTTATTATTTTGGTTACAGTTGCGTTATCATTATGTGAATATAAATTAATCAGAAAATGTACTTGTATGTATTAAATTTGTATCATGTCAAGTCGAATAATCATGATTCTAACAAATTGTGTAAAACAAGTTTATGCCTTCCAGAACATTATGCGTCAAATAAAAAAATACACTAAACATCACCCTATCTTTTACTTTTATTACTCAAAAGGCTACACTATAAAATTCAGTACTTGAACAGAATTTAAAATATGTGAAAAAAAGTTATAGAGTATATAAAATAAAAGTTAAGAGTGTGAGACCCGTTTGCATACATCGTACGAGTAACGTTTGCCTGTTTATCAATAAAAACTAGTTTGACTGGATGATGGCTCGGCTGCGAGTACCCAATACCCACTGCCCACTCGACTTGTACACGTATCGATAGATTCGCGTAAGGAATGCGTCGACTGATATCTTCTAAAAAACATCAATAGTAATATCATTGGCCTGTAATTGTTGCTGCAACCTTGATCCTTTAAAGGTTTAAAGTCGCTTTGTGTAAACTTCTATTATTAGCCCACACTAAGATCTTCCTTGGTAGCCTAATTAACTTAAATATCGTCAATGAAAGAAATTATGGTATTATCTGACAAATCTTAAGATTTTTAAAGGTTATTTTATCAGTCTAAAAAATTATTTTATACAAATATTGTAATAAAATAAAAAGGACTTTATTGTAGTGCTTATCCCACAGCCATCTTCTTTCACATGTGTCAAAATCTAGGCTGGCTCAAACTGTAGCGTAAACCTTTTCTTCTAACCTTCTAGTAAGTAAGAGCTAGCAAAATACCATAAAATCCGGTAACTTGATCTCACGAGAGTGCGATCCAAAGTTCAATGATCTTAAACTCCATTTTTAACATGCCTGTCGCAACCATGTTCATACTTTTAACAAAATTTTAAAATTACACCATTTCAACATTGGTAAGTGTTGTGTAATTTCATCGTCTATCTGTTTTTTTTTCTCAAAACTGGCCCTACTCAATCCCAAGATGACAAACCAAGGTTAATTTGACTTGTCATTGCCGTAGTTATAGATTGTCTTCTTTTCTCATGTCATTGGATTATCGATCTTATACCTTTAGATTTTAGATAGAATTTGAAAATATACAATGTACTATTTTTATAACCGTTAAATTTATCTATACATATTAATAAAATTGGAGTGTCTGTATGTATTTGAATTGCGTTGTTGACAACGAAAATCCAATTTGTAGCATTTTTGTCTATCAGCTAGGTCGCATTTGTATGATCTCCGGAACAGCTGTACCGGGATGTTGCGGGAAGGTAATGTAACGCTTATAGTCAATAGGTTATGGGTCTATTGTCGTAAACCATGTCCTAGCACAAGCATAGAGCTTAGTTGGAATGGTACAAGAAATATTAGTAAATTAACCAAACCTGCTATAATAATATTTAATGAAAAAAACGTCAAAAAGCTAATGCACGTGGGAATATTACAAGATACTTTTCAAAAATCGAAGTCACATGCGACCGCTAGTAAGAAATAAAATTTAAAAGCTAAAAGGTCATTGACATTAAAAAAAAGAATGGTCTGTTGAAGGTGTTTTATACAGTGAAGGGCATGTTAAATTAAAACGTTAACTATTTCTAAGATATTCTTACCTTGTCGAAGATATGTTTGCCAACATGCGAGTCTACAGCACTGAGAGGGTCGTCGAGGAAATAATTATCAGCATCATGGTACACTGCTCTAGCGAGTGATACTCGCTGCTTCTGACCTCCTGATAAATTAATACCTGGACACAAAAAAAAAATCTTTTTCTTCTTCACAATAATATTGGACCAGTCAATTAACTGTCACTCACTATCACTACTACTACGGAACTTATATTTTGTAAGGTGGAGTTTTTTTATCAAAAGTTGTAAGTTTATTGTGGGTTTCCGACACTGAAATCCCCGTTTAAAACATATTGTTTATTATCTCTCTTTTGTTAAAGGTAATGTAAAGAGATGACTATATGTTTTATTCAGAGAATTTAGTCTCAGAAACCAAGGGTTTATCACAACATAGTTAACATATTTATGATTGTATCCTGACAATAACTTATTACTATGCAGTTTTATCAATAAACGATAACTCGTCTGTTTTATTTATTTCTACTGACTTGTAATTATCGATAAAAAGGTATAAACAAAACTTACCCTTTTCTCCGATCTCTGTCTGATCTCCGCCGGGCAAAACGTCGAAGTCGGGCTTGAGAGCACATACGCCGATTACATTGCTGTACTTCGCCTTTTCTAATGGTTTGCCGAATAGTATGTTATCTTGTAGAGTCGCGTTCTGTATCCAAGCTTGTTGCGGTACGTATGCTATGCTGCCTGTGAGTTATTGAATAATTTGTAGAAAAAGTTTTATTGATTTGTTTATAATATACATAGACAAACATAACCAAATGATTATTTTAGGCATTTTAGCCGAAATCAATGGATCTTTGTGCTCAATCCGTAATATATTTTAATTACTGTGTATGTTATATGGGACGAAGTACAATTTTTTTTATAACCCTTGTGTTTTTAATGCTATTGTGAATGTTTCGAGATAGAATATTAATTTCGGTTCATATTCGATAAATGAACTTACCCAGTGTATTAACTCGTCCGGAGATCTTGTCCATCTCACCGAGCAACGCGGCGAGCAGGGAGCTCTTGCCGGAGCCTACAGCGCCTACGACAGCCACCAACGAGCCCCGCGGGATGCGCACACTGATGTTCCGTAACACCGGTTGCTCCTCGCCCCATGAGAAGTGACCATTTTCGATCACAAGAGGGTCCGCTAACATACAATAAAGAAAATTATAATCCTACCAAATGTAAATCTGCTTTCTTATTTAATAAATGGGCAAACGAGTTAGGGACAAAAGGTTAAGTGATCATCTACACACATACATTCACAACACAAGAAAAACTGCAAATGCGTTGGCATCTTCTAAGAAAAAGATATTCCAAAACTCAACAGTTGCAAGAAAATTGTAAACAATAGTCGAATTATGAATTCACTACATCATATTACGTGTGAAGCCCTAACACAGCAAAGTTCCCTGTCTCTGTCTGACATGTTTTTTTTTTTAACAATATCTACGATCTTGTAAGTGGTGGCAGAAGATCAACTAACTTTATACCACCAATAATATTAGTATAATCTAACTGAGCTATTTGTTTGGTAAATAATATTAACAACCATTTCGTCTCTCGGCAAATAAATACTGCATATTTTAGAAGTAGGTAGTAGGGGACTATACCTACTGGTGAATCAGACGAATCATTTCCGGATCTGATAGCTAACGCCACTGTATGTAACTGTATAACAAACCTCATGAACACAACACAATGACTCTTTATTTGATACAATCAAAATAAATAGTTGAGGTTGCGCGGACTTTAACCAAACAAAACATAACAGGTTATGTTCATTTGAATGTATTTTATTTTACATTCGGTTACAGAGGATACAAATTACTTAAACTTATTTTATGATATCTTTGTAATAAGGTATAAAATTAAAAAGATTCTTAATAAAGACTCATTCAAGAAAACCCACTCTTATTATAACATAGCTGTCGATCGCGAATCCGTCCGCGCGGAGAAAAATAAAACATAATTAGTAGCCTCTGTTCTATATGTACGCCTAATTTCATTGAGATCCGTTCAACCGTTCTGGACATGCACACAAACATCAATCCATCCATCTAAACATTCGCATTTATAATATTAGTAAGATAGAATTCTACTATAAATACTATAAGTAAACCCTCAAATTTTAAAAATAATTACGACATATTATGCAATTGTATAGTATTGGCAAAACAAACAATATACAATCATATTTAAAAATGCCAAGTCATGACAAAGTTCAAGTTCAACAAGATGTAATTGACTAGGTTATTACGACCTTATCCTAGAGATAGAGAGAGCAAATGTTAATTTACTTTGGTTTCTGATACCAAAATCTTTATATAAAACATATTCTCATCTCTGTCATTATCTTTGACAAAACAGAGACAACAATATGTTTCAAACGGACATTTTGGTATCAGAAACCCATGGTAAGAAATAGTAATAATTAAACCGAGTTCATAACAAATAAATAGTATTGACCTATAAGATGATAACGCCATTGGACTGTAAAGAAAAGACTCGATCACTCTTATTAGTTACATTAGAAACTATCTTAGTATTTTTTACTAATATGTTATAAATGCGTAAGTTTAGATGTATGGATGGATATTTCTTAGAAGGTATCACCAGAATGGTTCATCGAATCTCGACAAAATTTGACATGGATCTAGAACATAGTTTAGAGAACACATAGGTTACTCACTAAGTTTTTTTCAAATTCCACGCGGATGGAATCGCGGGGCCAGCTATTCAAATAATTTTATAAAGTAACAATCAATACTTTTAAATCGACATTATATGTGCAGTCATCAGTAACAAAAGTCTAATATTTTTCACATGACAACATCGCGCTCGTCAAAAGAAGGCTAAATAAACAAAAAATTGTAATCATCAGAATTACGTTTTGCTTATGTTCTCTGTGATCACGCGAGGGCATCATAATATTGTTAAATAATTGATAATTAGCGGCGACCTCTTACATAATTTATAAACATTATGTTTACACTTATGTTTTCCTTTTAATCTAAGTGTTAGTGGCCGACTATAAGACCGTAACGTAATTAAAAAAATCTACAATAATCGTTATGGAATATTGTACTCCTGTCTACCCTTTATAGAAAACTATGCGTGATATCAGAAACACGTGCACACTAAATAATTTTAATAAGCGTTTATTGCCTTGTGGCACAATGACTCGGTCCCTTGATTATGAACGATACAAATGGTGTTCACAAATACCCGTACAATTAACTAACATGGTCGGAAGTTCTACATATTTAGAGCTTTTCTACCTATTGTTACTTATATCATGTAAAAATTAACATCATGTATAACATTTCGGATGTTTCCCGTATGACCGATCGGTCTTGTGGAATTTGCGTTCCCACTGGGCAAATTGATGCTATAAATTCGATTGACCCAATGGCAAAAAATCTCAATGGGTCGACCAATCGGTCAGTGGGTTCAACAGTCCAAAGGGAAACACCCAACATGATTTATTAATATCGACTTAGATTGAAGTCATGATACTTGAGACTAAACATGTCGCTCTTAAAAGTTTTGTAAGCAAAATGATACTGTTGTCTTTGTTTTTTTTCATAGAGAATGAAAGAGATGGCAATACCATTATACGATTGTTTGTTCATTGAAAACACACAGTCAATTGTAACGTTTATTATAAATTGTATGTACTTACGTTCACTTTTGTCGTGTTCCACTGAATTAACGTCGAGTTCGTCGCAGTTCATGAACTTATTTAATCTTTTAATACCAACGGACGTCTAAAATAAATAAAAGTGCTTTAGAATAAAATGTAAATTTTATTTTTGTAGATTTATGTACAGGAAAAGAATAATAGACTTGCAATAAAAATATAAATACTCTTTGACTGTACATAAATTTTGTCTATTAACATGCTTTTAATTATTAAAGAAAGCCTTCACCAACTATACTCAATTTTAAATTAACTAAATACTGAAATGATGGTGGATCTTGTACCGAAAATGTTAAAACCAGAGCTAGAATTAAAAATTTTAGTTTATTACTTTTAAATGTAATGCTAAAGTTAAATAGAATAGTTATTATCCAAAAATATATAAGACTCTTTTCAACATCAAACAGAGAATCAATATAATTAAAATGTAACTTTTCAAATCAAAATCGATTTTAAAATCGTACATACATCTCTAATTACGTCAAATTGACAGCTGTCAAAAAAGAATCTCATATATTTTAGCGACATTATTGTCTATAGTAAACTTACTTGTACAACATTCGAGATAACGTTAGGCAGCATGGATAGCGGAAAACGCAGGATGTTGAAAAGAGACAACGCTACGAAAGCCCTCTCAGAATCCAGTACTTCTGTTTCATTTACCAGTACAAAGCACCCGAATGACATCAGCGACACCTAGGAGACCATTCCAGAAAACATGACATGTTTAGAGTATTGTTAGTAAATTATGTTTTCGCTACTCGGAACTGCAACTAAACAAACACAAGTGAAACATAATTTCTTTTATTTAAAAATGTTTCTAAGTACATTCTCTTTATTTTTATGTATTGAAAAATACTTGAGCAATATTTCATAATATAATTCACAATTAGGAAATAATATCCGATTATGAAATCTTTTCACAACAGCCAGATTACAGTTATCAATAAACTTGAGGTTTGAGTGTACTATAAACATTCGTTTATCGGAGCTAAGCTGGTCTTTGCATAAGACAGCTAAAATAAACCAACGCCTACGTAACAAAATGTTGGTTAACTGTTTAGAACGAATGCATTAGTTTTTTTTTACTATGCAAAAAGTATGTTATTATTGAAAGTTTTGATTATACTAAGACCATTTTACGTTGTGTGCTTTAAAACAATCAATAAATAAACATTTAGGATGTTAAAAAAGGAAGGTCTTTAGACAGTGAGGAATCATTACGCAAAATTACGATCGAAAAAATATGAGTTGCAGTTTCAAATCAACGAAAACCGAACGAATCGATAAACCGATAAATACTGCGCGAGCATTCAACCGTACACCTTGGTACAATGAATATAATTTTAAATATGATGCATATTAAATATAAGAAAACCACCAATGAAGGTTCGGGCATGTTAGTTATGCGAGTACCATAGACTAGGAGCATAGAGACGTGCTAACAACCGAGGGCACTACCTCGATCACTGACACCACGATGAGCGGCAGCAGACCTAACGGCAAGTGCATTACAAAAAACAGGGACATCGACACGAATATTTTGTCCGGGGCCAGGACATTGTTCTCAGGGTCTGATATCACATATGTGAAGAAAGTAAGGAAGGTCACCTTGAACAGAAAAACAAATTGTACTTTGATCCGCAAATTTTCAAAGTCCTCGTGTAATGTCACATTAATTGCATAATAATTATAAGCCATGATGTAATTTTTGCTTAAAAAATAACATAGTAATGTATACCTTATACCTACATATATTCTTATCTACATCTACATTTAAGAATAAAGTAGCAGTTTCCTAGATTAAATAAACAAGTTTCGATGTTGATTTTATTTAGCCTGTTAATGCATAGATAAATAGTGAAAAAAAATTAAAATAATACGATATTTTTACATCATCGTATATCATGTACGAATAATAACTCCAGAGATTGACACAGTAAAAAAATAAGAATTTGTTAAATACTAAAAAATCTTTTTAAATTGCTTCGACCTTAGTAACAGACCACACATTTTTTTCTTTTTGATTTGTCATACATATTAATAGTTATAAGGAAAATATACAGCTTGATTACATTATTTAGGATTTGACGTCATCCACAACGCAATGTCAATAGAGACTGGCATTTTTCAAACAAACTAACAAAGATTTTTTTTTGTACTCATTCAAAGTAATTTCGTTATTTATATGTTTAATTTACAGTTAGTTCTGCATTTATTAAATATTGTTTTATACTTTCGTGTTAAATTGGATTGTTGCTTTCACCAGATTTGTTATAATTCAGCCAATATTTGAGACGATTTGTTATGAAAAAACTAGGACGTTCAAATTGGTTCAATTGAGAGTATGTAATTATTAACTGACTACTAAATTCTCGTCTGAAAATGGGTAAAATTAATTGTGAAATGTATTAAACTAAAATACGTAATACAGAGCACTTGAAGCCGATAAGCCTAGCAATATTGGATTGCTTTAATCTGTCAAATGCGTCCATCGACCTTGGTCCACATTGACTCTCGCCACAAAAATTAATTGGTGATTGATGAAATTTTTAACACAATATCTCGCTTTTTACTTTATAAAGAATTCTTTCTTTGTGTTAAATAACTTTTTTGAAGGAAGAAAATATTATCGTGTTTTAAAACTTTCTAACTCGGAGTTTTATAGCTTCCACTAAACAAAAGTTTAAGAAGTGACAAAATGTACAAATTAAACAAAGACATTGAAATTCTAGATGTGCCATGAAATTAGAGATATTTCAAGGTTCAAAAGCCCTTTTGAATGCATAGTTATTTTTATCTTTTCAACTTAATCAATTAAGCTCATGGCCGACATTAATTTGTTTTATAACAGTTGATTTACAACCGGCCAAAGTCATTTGAGCCGTTATTATGTTAGAAGAATGAAAAAGGTTTGATAATAATTACCGCATAATAAAGTAATTTGATTACTGATATCATGATTTCCGGTTACAACGAAGAGAAATGCAATATGCAGTCGCTATTCTATAGTATAAGCGAGCAAGCGGCCACCTTGATTCGCCAAAATAGCGAACAGACCTAAGGTCGCTACCTACGAGTTTTGGTGCACCAAAATTGCATCTAGAGTTCAAAATTGCGAGTGTTAAAAAACCGAAGTATAGTAAGTACTCCTTCGTTTTTTTTGTTATGTTTTTTTATTACAATTAGAAATGACTAAAGACATTTCGAGGCAAAGATATTTAAAACCAAATGTCCAGCTAGGTTTAACATCAAAATCATGAGAGATTGACATTTAAATGATTTGGAATGTCAAGTTTACATTATGCCAGTACAGTACTACAGTAGCGCTGGCTTAGCATGGACTGTTAATGCTCACTTAATTCAGTGAGTTGTTTACATTATACCAGCGTTGATTTTAAGCGCAAATGTAATTCAGGCACTGTTCTTTAATTTCAACCTTAATAACATAAATGACAAATGTCAATGATAAAATATTTACTAACTTTCATTTACACGCAATTACGAATCATCAATCATTTATTGTCAAAACAAAATTAAACCGATAATGACAAATCAAAGTTATCAATATAGATTAAAACATAATTTGTATTTATAAATATAGATAAAATATTATCATAGTATATAAATAGCTTGACAAATATTAATATGAAATTGATATCATGCGATAGTATAATTGTACTTACCAAAAACGGAGCACACGACCATATGAAAGATGTTGCAGAATTAAGATATGCAGTTTGCTTCAAAACAACCATTTCTTTGTTTCTTATTTTAAGTATCTGGTCCTCGAAACTCGGTTCCCATGCGTACATTTTGAGAACCTTAACATAACAATGATATAATTATATCATTAACTAATGCAATTCGGTAGCTACATAATGACATTTGTTACAATGAACAATGATTTGTATGCAAGAAACAATTCATAAATCGTTGTAGACATTTAATTTACATTATATATGTAATGTACATAGCTTTAAAATATGTATATAAATAAAATAATAGTTATAAAAATTATAGATAGATTGTATAAATATTTTAGAATTCCACACGGATATACTAAAAGCATGTAAGTATATATTTAAAAAAAATCCATAAAAATGACTTTCCAAGTTTTATTTTAGTAACTATTTGATATTACCGTTTTAAGTGTTTCAGAAATAAAATTTGGACAACTAAGCATGCGTCAACATTTTTAAATAAGTTATCTTAAATTTTTACTTCCTATGTGTAGGCGAAACTACTCGAAAAAAGATAACATATCGATAACACGGAAAAAATATCAAAAAAAGATAAGAGACCTTCAAAGATTAGAGAGAAAACAATGTTATCTAACATCATTAAATCAGAATTTACACTTAAATATTATTTCAATGGAAGCCCACCTTAATTCCGTTAAGTACTTCGTTCATCAGCTTGACTCTTTCGTCTTTGTATTTCATCTGTTTTATTTGTAATGTTTTAACTCTGTTCGCAATTAAACCATTCACGGGAATAAGTACTATCATGACAGCCAGCCCAGCTAGTACTGACGGACCTAAAATACCCCATAGAAAATACAGGGCTAAGGCTATTTGTAGCGGTGCAGACCAAATCATATTTAAATACGCGGTTAACTCTAAAAACCTGCAAATTTAATAATCATCAAATTTTCATTCCATAAGGTTGCTGTCAGATTTGGCGAATACGTCGGTAGTACTCGATCAGTTTCATGTGGACATACCCTTATAATTGCTAGTGATGTAATACTAGTTTTTATTTTATATCGATGTTAAAGAAATAAAAGCATACAAATATTTAATGAAGTTCACCTTGACAGTTTCAATATTAATAAATTCTCAAACATTATATCATGTTGCACAACACGTTAAACATCAATATAGCACAAAAATCTCATTCTATTTGTTACATTCTATTACAATTTGAATAGATGAATTGTTTTTATTATAGTGTTCGTATTTTATATATATGTAATGTATGTGTGTTCGTGTATATATGTAATTTTGAGCAACATTTATTGATACTAAATATCTCGATCATTTCCGGAGGTTTAACTTTTATTCCTGAACAATACATTGAATTATATTACATTTCATGCCACTATTTTCTCTGTATGAAAACGAATCATCCTGTCAACTTGGTGGCAGTCAATGTGTTAATCTTGTGGTTGTATACTAGTAACATTAGTATAGATATCAATATGTTTTTTATATATATAACTATACCTTTGTGCGTCAACCGACATCAGGTTAACGATTTCTCCGACGGTGGACTCCTTTCTCGCTGCGTTGGACATTCGCAGAGACTTTCTATAGATGGCGCTGGTGAGTGCGGTCCTTATTCTCATACCCACAAAGTACATTCTCGTAAAATAATGCGCCAACAACATAGTCTGTACCGTAGCACAAGCTAAAAGCCCCACGGCGTATACGTAGCCCTTCCATACCGGTTCGTCACCTTTAACGAATTCTATTAGAACCCTAAAAGATAATTTGTTTTCATTATAAATTTAAAGTAGCGTACAAATTAAAATGTTTAGCTGTAAATGATAACACAAACAGATTTAGGCTGTTTTACCTACGTAATATTTGTTTTTGCCTAGAAGTTTATGTAGATAGAAAATCCATTTAATTTAAAATTAAACTGCAAATTTAATTAACACACTTTATAAACCGTTATCATAACGACGCAAGAAATTTCGTGGAGAAAAACACAGCAATAACCATCCAACTTGTTAACTTATACTGGCATTAATAAACAGACATTTGAAATTATTAAAAATCATACAAATTTCCTTCGGTTGTGAACACATATAGCAGTTAGGCTTTCATTGCTATTAAAAAGCAATATTTACAATGAAAATATTTAACGATTTGGATATAATAAAACTCACTTCAACAGTTGCGGCGAGAGGAACATGAGTGTATCATTGAAGAGTTTGAGTAAGGCACCGAAGAGGAACTGCCCGCCGAACGCGAGACACAAAGCAGGCAGGATTGAGGCTGGTTTCTTTTCATTCTCTGGCTTGAAGTTGACACTGGCCGATGTCTTGCTGTACGTGGCTTTTGTACCATTCGCGCTGTGTACATAAAAGAAAAAATAACAAGATCTACTTGTAGCTATATATTTATACGCGTGTAAATTCACTCCAATTTTTCTTCTAATGCCAAGTAGATAAAAGATATTAAATTTATACGTACATTTCTCTTTTCTGTAGTATTCTAGCCCAGTATTTATCGAATCTAGGCACAACTTCTTTGGACGAGTCCGGTGGATTGAGAGCCCAAAGGTCGGATTCGGTTAAACTACGTCGGAAACCTGTGATCGCGAGGGGATCGAACCAACTGAATGTAAGACGGCTTGGGAACCCGGCGGCGCCCTCTGGACATTGGTTCTGGTGGAGATTTACATATAAAATATACCATCTAACATTTGACAACATCTGCCGCACTCAGTGTGTTTTGATCACTAAGGGGGCCCTTAGTGGAGATTTATTATAAGGTTTCAGAGTATGATAGTATGCTACAACATATATTAAAGTGGAACTACAAACATTTTCGCTTTTTTTACCGTGTAGTATTAAAAATTGTATGGATTTCAGACTTATTAGTATTAATTTTCTTTCTAGAAAATCTATACAAGTGAGACTTAGGTTACATGTAATTTATATATTTCAAGCTTGCATGACGATATTTTGATCTTATATAAAGATGACTCATCCATTCGAATATATAAATGTATATTACCTTTTCATATTTATACGGCGTGTCTTTTGGCGGTAAATCGGCGAAACAATTTAGTATGAACATCAAAATAATCATAGGATAGTATATCATGTAACTGACAAAGTTATATTGTACATTTTCATCATCCATCAACTTATAATGTGCTACTACTTCAGATCTAAGTTGTGGTAACCCTGCCAGGATTAAAAGTAACCAGAAGAAGAACAAAACACCCGAAGCTCTCATACCGAACTTTCTATTATAGTATAACAAAGTTGCTGAGAGTGCCTGAAAAAAACATTATCATTTAATGGATTGATACATGCTGTGTACATGTCGCCGTCCGATCGCGAATACGGCCCGTTTATAATTTGCCTAGGCAAATGGTAGTGGTTATAAGTACCATCCTATCTTTGACACTTTATTGGCGTTACAAAAATTTAATGTCACCGTTGCAAAGTGTCGGAAAATACCGCAGCAATTTGTCAATGAAGTTGTCTAGACAAATTATAAACGGACAGAGTTCACAATTCGTCGATGTCATATACATAAAATAGTTATGGACTCTTTTACAAAGACGAGTGTAAACAACGAGACCGTCGACATATTTCTGAGAAGTATTGACAATAGGTTGCCACAATCTGCTGATGTATTCTTTGATTTATTACTCTCTTTGTCTTGTGTGCTGATATCATTTAAAATTGTCAACATTTCTTTTAAGTAAAAATACAATCTCGTTCCAAATGCTTTTAGCGTCATATGATTAAAAAAAAAACTCGGCAAATAATTTGTATTATAAGTAGCAGTAGGTATTCAGAATTATACATAGAGGATTCTGTTAAAAGTGCAGCTTTAAATGTGAGAAATATATTTAAAAAATAATAACTCAGAATTGATAATTCGGAATACAAGACCCATAGTAAATTGGTAGAGAAACCAAACCAGTATTTCATAACATTTCAAGGTTAACAACATCTAAGACATCCGTTAGTGTCTTTGATATAAAAACATCTTATTGGATACACTGACTGAAGTGCATGACTATTCATTTTTGATAGAATGTCTTGGAGTTACAGGCGCTTTGCGTAAACAATAAATTTTTTATCACATTTTACATGTTCGTCAAATTTGTCTATTAAAATGTCTGATGAATATTTGATGATAGTTTTTTGTATGAAAGTTAACTTTCTAGGAAAGTGTTTATGCCCTTAGGTTGGATTCAATTTAATTACAACAATAATGAAATGTAAATAGCATTAAATAACAATTACTGACTAAAGATTACATTAAAATTACACTTGGAACAAGGTAAAAGATAATATCACAACACAAACACGAAAATAATTCTTGTAGATACATTTACAAACAAGATAATGTATATAGTCTTTTGACTAAATATAAATGATAATAAATTAAATCAGAGCTACTTACAAATGTGAGTATCTTGATAATGGGACTGTAATAATCAGCGTTGAACACCTCCTCATCTTTTGAGGACTTATGGACTGTTACACCCAAGTCCACAAATTTTAACACAATCAGAAGGCATGTTATAACTAATTTACTGATGTTAAGTATATTCCATGGTATATTCCTCTCCTTGCTGTTTAAAATATAAAAACCTTCTAATAAAGCTGCGACCCATAAGAAGAGACAAGGTGTCCAAACAAGAACAGTCTTCTCAAAGCATGGTGTAAATTCTGGATTATCTGTGTACCAAGTTAAGTTACTATCCTAAAAATAAACATTAATTTATTAAAAACTGTATAGCCATTAGTCATTCCTTTGGTTAAGTGGTTGGAAAGTATTGGGCTCCCAAATTTTTGTAAGCAAAATTGATGTTTTCTGCAGAAGTGAAACAAACTTAGTTAATAACACTGAACATTTATTAAGGTTTAAAAAGAATAGAATTGTTTTCTAAAAATGTTTTTAAATTTGTCTGTACAAGTGTAATTGGAACTAATATTCTTTAAAAACAAGTATTGCAATTTGATTGATGTAATATAATTATAAATTAAAAATTTCTATTAAAATTCAAGGTCATCGGTGTTAAACCAAATCCTTTTTTTTAATTTTAAATGCTTTAAAAAATTCCCAATCTATCATTTAATCTAGCCTAATGTTCACTATTATGGGGAGATGCATGGCAAGGTTGGAGTAACTACTCCAGGCAAGTATGAAACCTTGCCATGCATTAAATAAAAGCAAATAAAATATAGTACAAAGCATAAACACAGTTCATTGTGTTCATTCATAAAAAAGAGGGCAATGTACAATGATACGAAAACCTTCAAAAAAATTATCGTACACTTTTTTTAATTAATATTATTTCTTCATTTCAGGCTGAATAATAAATTAGGTTTTTCTATTGTTATTGCAATCCTTAAAAAGATAAAATTTGAACAAAAAAAAATACCTCACATAAGGAAAAATGGTTGAGATTGATTTGGACATAAGATATTGCTATCTTAACCTAACCTGCTACAAATAACTATGAGAAGAAAAGATTATTAAGCATAGTCTTTGGTTAATGTGTAAAAATTTTTATACACAGAAACATTAAAATTATTTACTATTTTTACAATAATAGTAACTTTACTAAATATGTTTATGCAAAAATAGTAGTAAAAAAAGGTTACTGTAAAAAAACTATTTTTATATTATTATTGAGGCATTTACAAAGAATATAACAAATCAATTGTTTATCATTGATCCATGAAATTCACGGTCCCCCACAAAGTTATTACAGTTTTATGATTCTGTCTGATATGTTAAAATGCAAAGTGGAAAAAATAATACAGTGCAAAATCAAGTTTATGTCAGAAAATGTCAAGGTTTTTAATTTAGAAGATGTTCTTTTTTATTATTATTAATTTATTCATATAAAATAAATAATAATTATTGATACTTGTTTTTGTAACAACACTAAGGCAATATAATTTCACGAATGAATACGATGGCAGTAAATTTAAAAGTACAAGTTTGAAGAAAACACCAACTTTGCTATAACCTTACTTATGACTTTTGTAGCTTCACGGATTACGCGTAATAGTAGGTAGCCAGGGTCAAAGACCTACTTACCCAAAATGTAGATCCGCAGAAGTCATCAAGTGAAGAATTGTAAGACATTATCACGATTATGTTATAACGTATCACGTCTCACTTAATAGGTATTTTTTGAACATTTATATGAACGGCTTTATAAGTTTATCAGCATCCTTTCGCCGCAATCAAAAATACGTTCACTAGTTTTGATACACATATATTTTATTTTAAACACTAAAAACTTGAAGTTTACAGGTTGGGACAGACAATTTGCACATGGTTTTTAACGGCTACTTTAACGTCAACTTTTAAGGTTACAACTTCATCCAACAAATAGACCATTTAAAGAACGTTCAGTCTCCGGTATACACAACCACAAGACACTCCACTTCTCCGCCCCACCACTATTCGAAAGACTCGAAAACTGCCTGAATCTGCCAAATCTGCCTGAACCGAAAATAGGACCGTTTTAAAACAGTTGATGAAATTATAACACTGCTATAACTATTATTAAATCAACTGTTAATTTTTTTTTATTAAATCTCCAAATTAATATAACATATTTATAAGAGTATTAAGGCCAGGAAGAAGAATAAAATTTTCGTAATGTAGGTATGTATTATAAAGCTTGGTATTGATATCAAACGTATGGTAAATAATTTATACTAACTTCACAAATTAACTTAAATTGAATTCAAAATTCGTTTTGTTTTATTTTATTTCTACTGTTATAATGAGATTACTACCATACACATAAAAAACATCTATTTGGTGGTGGTAAGGGAAATATATTGAAAAAAATACTAAGAAACTTGCAATCAGTGTAGTAGCAGGTTCTAACCATTAGTTATAATTAATATAGCCATGTTATAACTTGCTCACGAAAACTGTTATATTTTTATCTATGATTACTTAGTTTGGCATTTTTCATAGAGAATTTGAATACTCTGTGGTTATTCCTATGATAATGGCGTCAATTGCAAGTTTGGCAACTAGATTTTTAAAGAGATCGAATCTATAAAATTGTTTTAAAATAATTTGTCTAATGTTAAATATCAGACAAACGACAGACTTTCTTCAAGAATAAGTGTCTTTATAAATGTATAACAATTCCTCATAAGTTATTGTGGGTAAACAAATAGTGTAACAAAGTTTGATTCTGTAAACTAAAGAATGGCTGAATATTTAGCCGCTATATTTGGTACAGAAAAGGATAAGTAAGTAAAATGTTCTAGTGAAATATAAGTAACAATTAAGTAATTTTCTTCTCTGCTTGGATTTGTCATTAATTGTTTACAACAAAAAAATTGAAAGTAAAGGAGGTTATGTTTTAAGTAAAGTTCAATAAAAATCTTGAATTGAGCCTAAATTTCATTGTAATTGAGCCATATTTGTAATATAACTAAATCTTAGGTTTTGCTGCGCTATTATTATTTTGCCGGTTTTTCAATTTTAGATTATAACCTAAAAATAAAATACAAATCTGTTAATTTTCAGAGTAAACTGCTCCTTTTATTTTAAGATAGGAGCATGTCGGCATGGAGATCGCTGCTCTCGAATTCATAATAAACCAACGTTTTCCCAAACGGTTTTATTGCAAAATCTCTATGTCAATCCTCAAAATTCTGCAAAATCGGCTGATGGCAGTCACTGTAAGTGAACCTTTATAAAACACATTATATTGACGGAATACTAATGAATATTTAAGCTTAAATACTATAAGATAAAATGTATATTGAAGGAATAAAATCCAACAAAGTACTAAAGAATGAGGCACTTTAAGTGCACTTTGATTTGTCCTATGTTCATTATAATGTTTCTATATACCTGGGCATGTGAGTATAAAATATTCCTTGCAAGATAATCCATTACACTGTAAAAGATATCTTAGATCAATCATAGCATGTTTTTTCCATGCCACTATGATTTTTTCATATGGAAATGAAATGGCGATGCTGAACGTGTTAATATGAAAAGCACTTTAATACTTTAATTATGATTTTAAACAGACCCTCTTAAAATAGCAGAATATCTCTAAAAACTCACATTAACTTTTCTGTAATGTGAATAAAATTAAGTACATATTCATTTTAAAATTAATACTTACATGTAATATTTGATGTTATTTGTGCTTTTGTAATCAAATGTATCATTTATACATTTACAGTGGTTGTTGCAAATGTCTCTGATGAAGAGATGCAGGAGCATTATGATAACTTCTTTGAAGATGTTTTTGTTGAATGCGAAGACAAATATGGAGTTATAGAGGAAATGAATGTTTGTGACAATTTAGGAGATCACTTAGTGGGAAATGTTTACATAAAGGTAAGTTTTTAACAATTTACTTTCACTACTAACTTATTTCTCCATGGATCCTCTGATTTTTAGATTTACCGGTGTCCATAGGCATAAGTCTTCTTTTATTAACTGTGTGTTTCCAAGACCAAAATCCCTGATTAAAATGTGGTGATATTTCTGTATTTTAAAGACAGGCGTGACAATATCGATTATACAGAGGTTTAGTGACTCAGAAACCAACAGTCTACTTACTTGTTTGACTCTAGTCATTGAAAAAAGATTGAAAGCAACTTACATGTCTATTCAGATACATATATTACTACATGCTAAAATAGTGATGAAAAATAGTTCCTATAATGTCTGATTTATAAAATATAAATGTTAATTTTCTGTTTCTTGTATTGAAAGTATCTGTAGCAGATCTTAAAAAACTTACAAGATTTAAGCATTTTCTTAAACTGTCACTTAACATTGTATACTTGTATTTTTCAGTTCCGCCGTGAGGAGGATGCAGAGAAAGCAGTAAGTGACCTTAACAACCGCTGGTTTGGTGGCCGACCAGTTTACGCTGAGCTCTCGCCGGTGACAGATTTCCGTGAGGCCTGCTGCCGCCAATACGAGATGGGAGAGTGCACAAGAAGTGGTTTCTGCAACTTCATGCACTTGAAACCTATTTCCCGAGAACTAAGAAGGTAATTTTCCATCAATTAGATAAAATCTACTTGGACAAATAAAAAAATGTTGCTTGTACATTTATAACAAGTTTACAACAACTCCGTCCGTGCGAAATCAAATAGAACCTTAATTTATAGCCTGTGTGTTCTTGAACCGGAATAGTGAACCGAAATAACCTTGTTCTAGTGATTAGGATAATAGTCGGTTAGCAATTTGTAATTTGAATATTTTCATAATGCCTAAATGAGCTTTTTTTTATTTTAATTTGAATGCCTCCAGGTATCTGTACTCCCGTGGTAAGAGTGGGCGTCGTTCACGCAGCCGATCCCGCGAGCGCCGCCGCCGCTCACGCTCCCGCGAACGTCGCCGCGAACCTCCGCGCAACTCGCGCTCAGGACGCTACTAGCCAACAGATGGCAACACTGGCTCGCCAACAGCTGGCAACACTCGCCAGTAGCAACTGTACTACACTAGCGCCATTTTTGCATTTCTATACATACGGCAAGTATGGAAAAAATCATATGATAAGTAATTATTGTGTATTAGCATTTAAATTATATGAAATACATCAAAAATATTTTTTCATTGAGACATATTTTAAATATAACATAAACCTGATGAGAAAATTCAGAATGAATTATTGTATTCTATGGTACAAGGAGAATTAAAAAATAAATTATACATAAACATTGATTATTTGGGCACTTTAGAAATTACTGCTTTTTCAGTTGTAAGTGAACATTGTGAACAATCCATTCAGAGGTATGATTTTATTTTAATTTACGTTTTATTTTCATCAAATCTCATATGGTAAAAAAGGTTTTAAAGGTATTAAGTATAAAAGTTTTAATTTTAAAGGTAAAAAAGATCCAATGGATTAATCATAGCAATAGTTAACTGAAACAATGATTCTTTTACTAAAATAATATGTTGTAGAGTATTGTCTTATCATACATTTTAATTACAATATTAGTAGAAAAAATATTGTTGTATAATTTTGTCCACATTCATAGTAATATTATTTTTGTATGGAAATGCAGGCGCTATGGGAGTAATTTTATTATATTTGTAAGAGATCGACTTTTAAATATAAATATAAGCATTCATTTCTATATGGTTTTCTTTTTCTATCGTAACCAAATTTATTATTATTTTTAAATAATATATTTTTTTGAAAATGAGATGATTGATTTACTGAATTGATATTTCAATATATTTAGTAAATTTGAAAACAATTGGTAAAAAAAATAATTTTTTATTTTATATCTATTAAATATTACATTTCGTATCTCCGTCAAACACATTCGCGTATATTTCTTCCCAGAAGTCAATATGGTCTGAGTCTGGGTTTTCACAACAAACACATGTTTTGCTGATAATAAAACAGTTCTTTGTTTTACTAGTATAAGGTTTCCATGTTATATTTCTCGATTCCGTGGGATTCCTGTAATTCAATTTGTTAGTCATTATTTTATTCTTACGATTTACTTAAACATATTTTCAAATGTATTGTCAGCTCAAATTTATCATACGCTGCGCTGTGCCATTACAACGAGCTACGCCGAAAATTGTGGTCTGTTGTACGATGTTTCGAGCCCTCAAGATATATGACAACGTCTATCCTATTATTGTTTTGTGTTATAATCTTACTCTTATTAATATTATAAATGCGAATGTTTAGATGGATGGATAGATGTTTGTTTGAAGATATCGTCAGATAGGCTACACGGATCTTGCTAAAATTTGGCATAGATACAGAAAATAGTCTGGAAGAACATGTACACTTCATTTTTTTTTTATTTCCGCGCGGACGGACGCCCTGGCGATAGCCAGTTAACTATAGAAAGAATACTTACCCGGTTCGAGCAAAAGATGTCCACAGACCAACCATTTCTTTTATTATAGGTATGGAATTATCAGTTAATGGAATATCAAGGCAGGTAACGTTGAATAAATACGGTAATTCATCTGCATGGCAAACACCTTTCAAGTGATCCATCTTGTAATTGCCTTTTGCATAGTTCCTTTCCGTTTCCGCATCAAATTTGTACAAATATAATGGATTAGAATTTATTTTTGCACAATACTTTGCAAATCTATAAATATTATAAGTAAATAAACTGTAAGTAAAGAGATCTGTTAATTCTTGTAACATGTTCTTTGTGATTGTTTTACCATTGAAATATTTGTCACGTATTTTCTGATCTATGCATTTAACTACGTCAGAGTTTACTTTCAGTTTAATTTCTCTTGGTACAATAGAGCCTACGTTAGATAGATATTTTAGTAAATCATTAATTTTTCTTGCACTTTCAATACCCTCGGCCGATGTATATCCAACTATAATTGGAACATCGGCAACTTTTCCTCCTTTCATTGCGTCATAAGGTGATTCTGTTATAAATTTCTCAACTTTTAAATAAGACTTTTCTATCACAGGTCCGAAGTAAATGCTATCTACCATATCCTTATGTTGAACATCTAGAGCGGGTAATTTAATATTTACAAATGAGGATGCTGGAAGTTGTCTTAAAAAATCTAATAGTTCCAATTCATCTTCGGTTTCTTTACCTAGTAACTGTCCGAGTTGGAATGCACGCTTTTTAGCATATAAATTGTAACTCCATTCATTCAAACATACACCGCTCTGACATATTGCTTTGTTAAATAAACCTTTGCTCATTTTAGACGTCAAATGGTAACTTGTGGAAGCCGCACCGGCACTGCAACCGAAAATTGTGACGTTATCTGGGTCACCTCCGAAAGCGGATATATTATTCTTAACCCATTTTAAAGCCATTACTTGGTCCTTCAAGCCGGCATTGCCGGGAACATCTTCGTTATCGAGACAAAGGAAGCCTAGAACTTCAAGTCTGTAGTTAAATGTGACAAGAACAACATCGTGCTCCATAAAGAATTCCGGTCCGTAGAAGTCTGAATTACCAGAGCCTGTATAGAATCCTCCGCCGTGGATCCAAACGAGAACTGGCAGTGGCTGGAGAGGTGTCAATGATTTAGAGTATACATTAATGTAGAGACAGTCTTCGCTGCCGACCTCGATGCAGTCCATGCGTTCGTTGTACTGCGGACAGACAGGTCCGTGTTGCGATGCATCTCGAATCCCAGTCCAAGGACGTGGTGGTTCTGGTGCCTGAAACAAGAAAATAGCAATTTTAAGGAGCATGGAGAGTATTAATCTACCATGGGTATAATAATACTAATATATAATAAGAATATTTATTGATATTATGTTACGAGACTAGCATAGCAAGGTATGTTAGTTGTTATAAGCAGAGTGTCAACTGTCGCATATCAAATTCAACCGGTTCCCCTCGCTCCCCGTGCCGCGTCGATGGAAAAGCTAGCAATTAGCTATCGCAGTCACGTGGCCGTGTGGCTCGCATAACCACCATTGTACATTTCTTATCTCACGGGTGCACGACACCACGATCACGTTTCTCAAAAAATTGCAACAAGGACGTTTGAGTACTTACAAACTTTTATAAATATTTATCTTGTGGAATGTTTCCTAAAATAATTGATGATCATTGTTTTCTATTAAGAATGTAGTTACTATAGAGAATTTGTCAACGAAACGCGGTAGTTATAATATAAAGTTTATGAAGTAGTAAAGTAAACTGACAGAACACTATATTTATTTCATTATTCAATAATTTATTGTGAACTTTGTTCTAAAGTAGAATATTTATATCGATGAGGGCTTCACACTGAAAAATAACTACAGATTATTTGCACTGTCGTGTGTAATACCACTCACCTTGAATCGCAATGGCCCAATCGGTGGCTGTGCGTACGGAATACCATTGAATGCACAATATTCTACATTTCCATTTTTACACAATACTCCTCTTAGATCACCCTGATCAATTTTTACAATTACCATTGTGAAAAGCTGAAAATAAAATGACTATTGAATAATTGCCAACAACTCACGTATCGATATCACTGCTCAAATATTAATTTTGTAATATTTGAGCGTTTAAATATAACCTCAAAGTTTCACACGATAGAAACGTTTGACACCGTGTGAATAAATGAAAAGAGATCCTATTTATTTACTTTAAATGTTTAATTTTTCAAGGAAATTAAAAAACATGCGAAAAAAGTACAAATTAATTCTATTCATATAATTCGGCAATGCTAATTCAGTTTTCCGTCAATTGATAAATTATGCATAATACAGTATTGATATAGCTTGAAAAATTTACTTAAAAACATAAATATCTATATACTTTTTCTGCTTGATTTCACATATGTTTAAATAAAGAACAAAAATAGCATAAAAACAACAACATTCAAATAATTGCGCTATTAAAAATTATCAGGTTGAATTTGAATCATGAAATTAATTTAGTACGCATTTTGATAATGGCTAACTTTTTAGTGCCTTATTGCATTACTTAATTTTAACGTTGTATATTTTTAAATATTCACAAATTCGTACTAAAATTAGAAGTGCGTTATTTATTAAAAACCGAATGATGATTGATGACTCATTTGATAGTAATATCTTAAAGGTCAAACGTAATAACCTATTAAGTATTTGCTACTAAGAAACATGGCTTTAAATAGTTTTGATTCACACAATAAAAGAAACTGTTAATATACTTACTAATTATAAATATGCGCGTGACATCAAAGACAACATTAGAGCAACTAAGTGAAAACTATTGTGAAGGTTTTCTTGATAATTTGCTTGTTTAGTGTCTATTTAGTTAGGACTTTGAGCAAAACGTGAAACGTATATAACGTTGTCATCACAACGATTATGATACTACTCTTTGACGATATTATCTTCCTATTAGCTAACGATAAGAATTATCTAAATTGAGACATGCAATAATCCTAAAATCAAAAAAAGATAAATGTATACTTATGATAACACGGAAATTGTATAATTTAAAAAAAAAACAGTTCTTTTTAAAAATACCTTACCTGATACCTAAACCTTGGTAAATGCCAATCCGTTCTCAAATCATTTCATTACTAGTTAAGAAACCATTGTCCTGAAAGGAAATAAAAAGATATCTTTCGCAAGATAATATCTCGTACTTTAGATCGATTTCTTATTCAATCAACATTTCATAAAATACCCCACAAATGGGACCGGCACCCTTGGGGTTGCTCTGGTTGTAGATACAGTTCAGCATTCCGCAGGGAACAAAGGGGTGCCGGAGGAATGAAAATGCTTTCATTGCTTTTTACGCGTCGCTAGAGGCAATTTATCTGTTGCGGTGTTCCCTAAAAAAACACCTCGCTGGGGCGTAGACAATAACAATTTCCCTCATGGGGGAGTACGTTAAAGTTTCACTCGACTGCTTTCCCAGATCATTGATCATTTCAATTGGGAATATTTTTCCTTTTCTCCCTTCAGTAACGTATTTGTTTTCGACAATAAATGCGTCATATTTCTTATTGTTACGATCTTATACGTATATCTACATATTTCTCTTATATTCTGTAGATGATCGTGACTCGACATCAAATAACATAATGTAGATATGTTTTCCATAGGATTACATACAGGCCGTATGTAATCCTGCTGATTCGAATCGATTGGCTCAATAACAAAAAAATCTATTGGCCTGATTGGACCACCGATCTATTTGCAAACAGCTCTTAAAAGTAGATGTCTTCAAATTGTCCACCATTCAAACAGTTGATTTAATTATTGTTTCTATACTGTAATGCCTAGACACATCAACGAGAAGATGGGTAAAGACAACGAAAACAAAATGAATAGTTTCCTTTCTGTATTCAGATCATTTGATATTACTGCGTTACTGTACACACGTTGCTCACTTATGTAATAATCTTTGCGAAATGTAAAACCGTAGACTTAGTTATATGAATGGCTCATGTGAATTGTGAGTGAAACAATTAACTGACTAAACATTTTCTGTTATTAGGATTGACGGTTAAAGAAACATTCTAAAATTGGAAGATATTCATTAGAATGATGTAATGTGTTCATTAAAACGCTGGAAATTTATTAGAATGTAGACATAGGCAGTACAAAGCAAACAATGGATGTAGACAGAACACCCTAGGCATGCCCGTCTCGTTAAAACTTGGGGTGAGCCGTGTTTTGCGCATATCGACAACTCATTCCCCTCTCTCAATCCTGTAATATTAGGGACTAGGAAGGGATAGGATCGGGCAACTGTTTAGAAATATTGAAATTGTAGGTACACAATATTAAAATCATTCATGTGATAAAAAGATTAGATTCAAGCTGTATTTTGAAGAGAAGCAGCAAACTGCGTCGGGGATAAACGTGTGAATTATGATGTCTTGTTTATGGTCGTAAAATGAGTAGATACCTAGAATATATTCCTTTTATCGCCGATGTCTACACCGTAAAGTTTATATTATTATTTTGTATTAAAGTTTTAAAAAAATCTTCTAAGAATGGTATATACCATTTCCCATTCAGTTTAAAGGTAAAAGTCGACGTGTAACAAAGGTGTTTCCATGTAAATCAGTCCGTGTCTCTACCATTGTTAATTATCAAGCTTATTTTGTAACGGGTACGAATTTAAAGTTTGAAATGTTCATTTAAATTTAATTTAAATGAACATTTCAAATCTCAGACACAATTGTGATAGTAAGAAATAGCTAATCCCCGCCCTGTTTTATCTTTAGCTTATTTAATCCATAAACTATGCTAAAACAATTGGACATTTTGAAATCGTCTTACGAGAATATAAAAGCGTTTTGTTACAATTCTAATCCGTCAAGCGAAATATTGCTATTCGTAATCTATTATTCAAATACGACCACCCCTCTTCGATGTAGACATTTGATGCGCTTTTTAGTGGGGATCGAGACACAGACGGCACTTGCATAAATTTGGCCAATTTGATATAGAATGATAAAAGGGAGGGTCGAAGTTTTAGGCCAGCAAGACACCACGCCATTGCTGTAGTGGGGTCGGCTGCCGGCACGCGCCTCGGGCGATTCGCGCATCCCCAGCAATCACTGAAATTGCGCACCGGACCCCTCCGCCAAAAATAACTATTACGCCTTTATTAAGATCAGTTACCAGTCAAAGGGACCACTCGTAATTTAATTACGTTCCCATAATGTCGGTTGTTGTTAACATATAAGGGTTATTTATATCGCGTAACGAGCGCTGGTGCAATAATTAAAGTATTTTGCTATATACTCAACATATGTACTTATATGACATATCAATGTGGGTGTATAAATAGATATTTTATGTTTATCTAGTAGTAAATGGCCTTGCATATACTACAAGGTACTTGTAAGAAATGGAAGCGAAAGACTGCATAAGTATTATTGGAGAAGACCTACGTTCAGCAGTGGACTGACACAGACTTTTGCGGCTGATGATCATAATGACGGATATTTTTAATGTCACTTAGTTTTCTTCTAGAATCTTACATCTTAAAATTATGTCTATTATATTTTTAAAACAGTGATTGGCAGGGCGTGAATAAAATCATGACTGTCTTATCGTGAATTTCCACTGACGAAACACGTAGAAGTACAGAAATATAAAAAGGATAATGTTTTTGTGTATTATGGTAGTGGACACTAACGGTTGCTTAATGATGAAAATGCGTATCCATATTCATGATGTCAAATTCTAAAAATAAAACCTGAATAAGCAAGAACCTTAATATTCATTTTTAGAGTTTAATTTATAACTATACTCTAAACAAAATGCCTTTTCTCTTATAAACCAAAGTCAAACTAAATAATTGTTACTCTTCTAACTTTGGCTAATTAGAAACGAGAAACGGCGAGCAGTAGAAACCCTTTTTTACTTCCGCACTAGCGGTAAAAAAGAACATATTAAGATTAAACGAATTAACTACAGAAAAGATAATTGAGGAAATTAAAACAGTATTAACGTTAATTGACTAAGTCTATTTTCTGTATTTAGTTCGTAATGTAGAATAACTTCTGAATAACGTATAAATGAATAAAACTATAAAATACTCAAAGGTAGACAAAGCAGGTTAGCGGAACAAAACTTACTTGTATAAGTTAGAGCGGGAAAGGAACATCAACGCAACAACGCCGACGCCCTCTGTCTCCTTCCTTTGGCGCGTTAACAGTGTTGCTATGAATTCTCCGTAGATATACAATTTAAAAGCGTTTTAACTCCCTATTTTCAATTAAACATACAACATTTTGAATTTACTGAATCTTTATAATTGTTCTATTACTCAGGTTCATAACATTTAAACTATACTTTTCATGCCATCCACATATCATGTATTATTAGAATAACTTTGTTTTGATAAAGATAAATCAATTAAGTAGTAAGAAAATTAATAATGCTTTAGTTATTTTTGTTACTTTCGTACCCACATCTTATTGAACTATTTTATTAAGTTAAAGTTATTGTATAAATATATTTTTATTAAAAATATGACGCTTATGAATTGTTAAAAATTTAAAAACAACAAAGTTCCATGAGAAAAAGTTAATTATTTATATGGTATCACTGTGCTAATATTTTTGGGGTAAGTGGAGAACTCAACGGGCAACACTAGAAACCGGTTTTTATTCAGTCGTCGACCAGCTTCGTACAAACCGTTGCGCTGTAGTAACGCGTGTCGCTGTAAAACATTTTTGTTCGCGCGAAAGTTTACTTTGTGAAACTCAAAATGACACATAACACATTTCTAAAGTGTAGTTAATGTTATTTATTATGCGAATAATTAGTCCTAAGACAAGATTTTAGTTGGTTTTTATTAGTGGAAACGTATTCAACAATTTCATCGCGTGTGTAACGGTTAAGTTGAAGATAAGAAGTTTCAAAGTAAATAAAAACAAAAAATGTGTAAGAAGATGGAAGCTTAGGATTTGTTATTTGACAAGAAGTGACTAGAAAGTTTCTGCTGTATCAACATGGAGTTCAACCGGTTGCTTTCACCGTTTACTTTGCTGCTGTTTTGTGCAGGTAAGCAATCCAAGTTGCCTACATTCTGACTCACGTCGCGCTCACGAGCCTTTCCAGTATCGCTGTCGTTGCCGTGGTCATTTCGACTCGTTCTTGGTATTGTATTGTGAGCTAGATTGCTTTGTGTTTCTTTAGTTATTGTCTGTAAAATAATACAGGAATCTATCGCATGCCTTTCTTAAGATAATGTTTTACGGGGATTTAAACTTTAAAATAATTAACCATGCGGACGTAGCTTTGACCGATTTAAGAACTTTCTTTAAAATTAAAAAATTAAGTTTACTAATGAAACACAATTACGAGGATACTTTTTTAATCCACTTAGTTAAACGACTGCATGTTATTTTTTTTATTGTATCATTTAAAATCATTATATTAGGTATAATATGTATCGGCGCAACACAAAGACACCTTCCTGTCCTTGCCTTCTCTTCGACGTAATGTATGTGTAAAGACTAAAGATCAATGAAATATTTTAATGCAAAATAAATTAAGTACAGACACTTTTGTAGAGTATAAAATGGGTAATCTCACCGGAGAAATGTAAACACGTTAAAAACATTCCTTTCTTCTATACTTTAATTATCTTTTAAATTGTGTTACAAGAAAAAACCGATTGCCTAAGTTAATATAGCCAGTATTGCAGCAAAAGTTCAGCAGTAAAGTTTCTTGGTAAAGTTAAAAGCCCGCTGGTTCAATATTCTCTGCTTAAAACAAGTTGCGTTCTTACCAACGCTCAGCGCGTGGGCAGTTCGAAATCTTCGTATAGTATAAATATTTACATTTACAGTTAAAGAACTTAATTTGCTTACCACTTGAGATCAAATATCGTGTAGCAATCTGACTCTAGAGCTGTAATTTAGCACGTTGCAAAGCCAATTTTTGGACCTAGTTGCAAAGCATCAAATTACTTACATTAATGGGTAGGAAATAAACGTCCTCGACAGTAGCTACATATATCTCTTGTATAACTTTTTCAGCTATTAAAAATAGCCATAGTACAAATTGATTGGAGCATTTGTAACGAAGACCTTCCCGAAATACCAGGCCAAGGGGAATTTCTATCTAATGACAATGATCCATTGTAATTATTGTTTTCTGTTTACTAACGAAAATATTTTCGATTTAGAAAGTCTTTGTCAAAAATTTGCAAGATATTCTTTTGGAGAATCTGATGAACATAGAATTTTCACACTGACAGTCTGTCTCTGAAGTAGATGTGATTTATTTTTTAATATTGCTCACAAACAGCCGCTATGTAACCAAATGAAGGAATTATAACTGAAATATATTCTCGTAAAGTTATTCAAACTCAGAGCAGCGCCGTAAAGCCAAGCTCAAGTTATATACAAAGCCTGTAGCCAAGTTTAATCTGTGCAAATGTTCGTAGCTTAGTAGTTTAAGTTGCACACCTTAAACATACAAAGTATCGTCCAGGTAACTTTATTTATATTTGAAAATTATTACTACAACCTATGTCGATGCATCCCACGCTTTGAAATCGTTCATTAAATAAACTGACAGACTTCAAAGTCGAAAAATGGTTTCTTAAATACTCGGTTAGGCATTTTCAAGTAGAAAATTAATCGCGCCATTCGCTTATGTATTAAATAGCTATTACAGAAGGTTCCTCTTGAACTCTGCACGTTTTGTGACGTCATCGCTACGTTATTCATACAATCAACGTAGGTGAATTCATCTAGGCTAAGCTTGCAGATTTTATGTAGCTACTAAAGTTTTAAGTAGCCATGCATAAGTTATGACCTAGAACAAACGGCTATCACTACAACTTTGATGAAGGAAATACATTGGAAGTTTTTAATTAACGTGTTTAATGAAGAGATTTGGTTCGACGCCATGTTTTCCACATTAGTATGTATCCCTTGTTTGCGTGTATTTGTTCCAAATGGAACGGTAAATACTGAAAAAACATTAATTGCGATCGGTTTGTCTCGCTGAAGCTTAAGAACGGCTGATCGGATTTATGTTATCTTGGTCTTGCGCCTGCGACAGCTAGTTTTCCAATAAAATAGTGTAATGCCCTCATGTTTGCTTGACGTTTATATGTATACCACTTTTAGGCGTACATTTGGATTGGGATAGAATTTAACATAAATGCATGTCATATTAATGTAAATCTCAGAGCTCTAGTTGCATTTAGCATTTGCAAATTGACCATAATTATTAATGGGTTGTTAATCTACGTTGTAATTAACAATTGATTTAATTGGTACTATTTTCAGCAAAAACCTTAGTAACGCATTAATTAATCGAACAATAAAATAATTTTAGCGACAAATCGATAATAGATGCTTATTAAAGCGCAAAGTTTTTTTAGTTGCGTAACTTTTAATGGAACGGTTAATGACTTTCTTTTAAACAATGGATTGCTGTGTTTATTAACAATTAAGTTCTCTATTACAATGTTTTACAATCGCTATGAGTTTTTCTCATTTTTAGGATTCCGTACCTCATAGGAAAAAACCGGAACCCTTATAGGATCACTTTGTTGTCCGCCCGTCTGTCTGTCAAGACAACTTTTCTCAAAAACGCGTGAAGGTAAAATAAAATTATAACTAAAGTATTATAGTTAACTGCTAAATATTTTTGTTCTAAATTTATATTCACAGTATATTAGATAACTCTAAAAGCTTAACAGCTTATTTTAGTTTTCAAGAACTCGAACAATGTGGTATAATGGTTATTTCTATGTCCGCACGCGTCTACGTGACGTCATCACATGCAATACACAAAAATATCGTCTCATTAATACTTAAAAGTGTTTTATCTCATTCAGTAGTTTATATTTGTATCAAGAGCGCAACTATTGCGGGTTTTTAATTTGTAAATCTTCTCTTCCAAAGCTTTTGAGGTCGCCATCTTAATAAAAAGAACCGCTCTGAAATAAAAAGAACATCCGTTTTTCTCACAAGACTGTTAAATTAAAATCCGTTAGAATAATTACTGCAAAAACTTATTTAGCGCAAATAAATTTTCCCGTAAATTATTTTCGTAAATATGAACAAAGACATTCCTTACTTGCGAAGAAAAAATTGTGTCGAATTAAAAAAAAAATTTATGTTCGCTAGCACGGCAGGCTTGCAACGAATTTGGGGTACCCGTATCTGGATTTATCTGGTTTTAATTCTAACTTTATCACTGTTTGACTGCCTAGAATAGTGGTATAGCCTGTAGCAGCAACAGAAATTAGAATAGATTAGAAAACCAGTCTGAAAATACTACTGTGAATTACAGAACACTTTAGTTCGTCTGGTCTATTTAAGCTTAATGAAGTTAGTTTTCTTTTGCAAATCTTTTTCATCAAAAACTGGTTAATTTAATTGATTGGGTGTATATTAATAAGCAACGTTAGTCAATTAACATCGAATCCTGACCCGTACGTTTCTACTACCGTAGTAAAAACGATGGGAACCCGCTGTGCGCGTCGAATCGTAACTGATTCTTGGGGTCCATAAATATCTATGTATGTCCCGATAAGGTAACAAGGTGCAAGATGCGCCGTTATGCCTGACAGATTGGCACAACCCTTTAATAGTAATAATACATCCCTATTGATAAATGTACGAATGACCAGCGAATGTTTTTTTCATTTTCGATTTTTATAATAATACTGGTTGTTTAGTAATGCGTTTTTACTCATCGATTTTTCATCCAAAAATACATAACTTACCTCACATTGGTGGTGAATTAATTAATTAGAACCTAACGAATTAAATTAATTTGGATATTAAAATTTGTAATACTGGAAGCTTGTTCCACCACGTTGTAACTTAGTACACTGATGTAACATAACCTCACTGTCACATGGATGGCTCGCAGCTTCCCGTCGAGTTTCTCCTTCGAATGATCGGATCTGTTACGTCGTGAATGCCACTGCACCGTGAAATTTGTTACGTAGCATTCGTATGTTTGCATAAACCATACAACTTCACGCTATTAGTTAAGCTATTAATAAAATACTAGTGTATGAAAGTAAGCAACTGCTAGAAACCTGTATTGATCTTTCACGTTTGTCGTAGATACGCAACGACTTTTTCTTTTGCATGACTTGGGTGTTTATGGCGAGTTATATTTATTGAAAGTCCCGACAAAGAGCATATGTGTACACTGATTAATAAGTAACATATCATTGTTTTAAGACCAAATGTATCTGTGCAAATTACGTATTTGCATTACATCTATTGTATTTAACGAATTTAATTGGTGAAATGCACGCTTAAAAAAATGTTCTGAGGTGACTCTTCTTCGTCTCCTTAAATTTGAGATAGTAATTACTTAATTTTTCATTAAGTTTAATTTCCAAAGAGCCGTGTTACAAACAAAAGGTAGAATCCTGGTAGTATACTTCAAATGCAATGTTGTAAATAAAACACTCAAAAACATCCACGTTTGCAATGATCGGCAGATGGTTGTATAAATTTAGATGAGATCAAAAAAGGCATGGTATACTTGAATCTCAAGTAAATTAGGCGCGGGCGATGATGTCGGGAGAGTGAAATGTTGCCTCGGAACCAGTTTGTGTGCAGGTGCGCTGCGCCCGCGCCGTCCCGCACCCCGCACCCCGCACCATGCCAGCCATCTTAGCGGCGCATCTCGCCTCGTAGCCTCAAACTCCTATTATTTCGCTTTTTAATTCCACCCACACATGTATTAACATTCCTATACTAGTTCTGGTAATGAAGCTTAACATAATTACTATTAGGATAAAGCTATAGATAGAGTCTGTTAGATACAAAAAAGATGAGCTAAACGTTTAAGGTACGGATTGCCAAACATAGGTTCAAGGTTTCGAATTCGTTAGTGTTGTCATTGTGAATCATTTAAAAAACACGTTAGTAAGAAATATTCAAAGTAAACGAGCGAGGACATTAGGTTCACTGACATTAAATCTAGTTTAAAAACAGTTCAGGCACTTAAATACTAATGATGCTTAATAAATATATAAATGACCGATAAGTATCATTACTCAAGGAGCATTTCTTCGAGATATTTTACACATTTTAAATAATGATAACTTTTTAATTTTGCGATTGTAACTTTTACATTAATGATACAGATTCTCTCTCTCTCTCTCTCTCTCTCTCCAGTCATATGACGTCTACTGCTGGGCAAAGGACATAGATCGCCACGTTGATCGATCCTGTGCACCCGCATTCAAGATAGGATAGTATTATATAGATTCTACGGAATAAAAATAAATCAGACATGGTTCCTACTCTACATGCTTTTTATGATCCAAACATCTTAGGTAATTATTACACACTAATTTATTAATTTATCATAACTTGCAAACTTATTCAGTGACAGATTGGATTAAGCAGAACATAATAAGTTGTCATTACTAGGAAGAGATGAATCAATAGATATTAGACCGTTAACTTTGCGACGTGTCCTCCATAAGCTAGTAGCATTGGTAAAGTTATTTCAACATTTACACAGCCGTGTACCGCGCAGCGTCGAATTAGAAAGTATTCGGTTTCACGTCAAATTAACAATATGTGTGCGTTCCAAGAATAGATATTTTGGCGAATTTGATTTTAAACTGTCGACGTTAATTTATATTACATTGAAGGGGATATTTGTTTACGTTTAAAAATAATAAAACAGTCATAAATTACTTTTAACGATACTGAGTTTTATAAATAAACTTTTAAATCTTATGATTCTGGCTCGCAGCTATGTACCGTTTTGTAATTATTTACCATAGGGTGGTATGTGGTGCGTTGCCAAAGTGCAAATTATGATAAAAGACAAAATAATCAAGAAAATGTTAAAAATTTCAATATTTCTAAAAAAATTATGTGCCAAAAATTGTCTGGCGTCCATAGTATATACTAACAAAATTTAATCAAAATATGTTTGGTGCTTTGGTATGTGTAAGGGACTTTGAAGTTACTTTGAACGAAAAATGTGCTTCATTTTTAAAACTTACCAACAAAGGTATGTTTTATAAAAAGTAAAATCAATGTTGACACATTATGTACTAGTGACTGTGCAGTTTGAGTACATAATTGAGATTCATGCAGAGGAGGAAAGTTAGAGGCGGCGTGGCGAGTGCAGTGTTGAACACAGTGAGGGGATGCTAAGTGTTTACTAACCACGTTGCAAGGGTGATCGTAATCTCACCAAAGTTTAATGCTGTAAAAGTAAAGCACCTCTGATAAGTTGAATGACAAATTACAGGAAACCTTTAACTCTCATTGCAGATGATTAATACATCTGTGGGTTTATCTGAAAGTCGAAATAGAATTAGTTTTATAGCGCAATCGCAAATCATAGATGGTTTCATGACATTTGTAGTAAAAATCAAGATGTAAGTGTCCCTGTTTTGAAAGCATAATGCATTTACTTTTAATCAATAATTTTGTATTATATGTTCTACGTTTCTTTGTATTTACAATACAAGTTATAAGGTACTAAGAGAAGATCAGGAGAGTTGTAACACGTGCTACTTATAGCTCCTACCAGTGTTACATGTTCCTAATGATCAAACAGGTTGCGTCCGCCGCCGGCGCGGTCCTCCCTCACCGCCGCACGACTTGTAATCTTTGCCCGACTGTATAAGTAACTTTTCCTTCCTTGTATCCTCATAAGAAAATAATGACGATATTGATTAAAAGAAATTCTAAACATGTTTTATTAGTCAATGTTAAAAATGTCTTGAGCGAATCTTACTTCTTACTAATATTATATATGCGAATGTTTGGATGGATGGATGTTTTTTGAAGGTATCTCCAGAACGGCTGAACGGATCTCGATGAAAATTGGCATACATATAGAAAATAGTCTGAAAGAACACATAGACTACTGATTGTGTTTGTTTTTAATTCCGCACAGACGGAGTCGCGGTGACAGCTAGTGGTTTAGTGGAATTACTTAAAAATAATAATACTAAGCAAAACATTTAACGAAGTTTCTAATATATAACTCTTGTGAAAAATTGTCTTTGGTTACTTATATAGCTTTATTTTTTGAGAAAACTGTATGTGTGTGTATTTATGGAATATAATTTTGTATTTTTCACACAAATTCACACCCCTAACACATTTCTCACTTCCAAATCCATAAATCTACACACACGTGCGCGTGACGGTTGCGGCTCTATAAATCTCCCATCACTATATCTTTAATCTTCTTTATATATAGTCTATGGTATATGACAAGGGAATAATTATCTATTTTTTAAATGTAGATTTGTACATGTAAAACTGTTCCATAGTTTCCAATGAATTGTGAATCGATTTCGCATTTTACGCGATCCTAGCAAAAGCAGAAATGATATTGTACCAAATAATTTTATAAACCCAGTTACATACCTTCACTGAACAGTTTAAAACTGTGCAAAATATTAACTGCAACTGAACTGTTCATTTAAAACAACGTCTGTAGCTGGCAAAATGAGGCTGGTAAAATCGCAATAAAATTATTTTATAAACATAGTACCGATGCTTACGATGATTTTTATTTGTTACTCGTACAACGACGAGTGATGTTCTCACCAGACACACAGTGCTTAAGATTTGACGACATTATAACATAAACAATACTGAGAACTCATTTGCTTATTGCACAAACAGAGCTTTTAAACGGATTCAAAATGACTCAACGCTCTGTGAAAGTTATAATTTGTTAATATTCAGAAATCTGTAAGATAACGAATGACGCATTATTAGCGGACATTGCGAAATAACACACTAATAGGAACTGTATAAACCAGCATGAGACGCTTGTGTTGGCACGCCGACCAGAAGAGTTTTAATATTTCCGACGTGCCAATTCAAATGCGGATACATGAGTCCAAATTGAAATTTTGACATAGATTAGTTGTAATGTTTTTCAAAAAAATCTAAAAGTTCTTACATTTAAAATCACACTTAATTTGCAAACATAGTCTTCAATACTTTCTCTCTTCTGTTTGTTTATGAAATCTTCACGTTAAGACCCAATAACCTCGATAAAATCGGATAGGGCTTACTATCAGCGTCATCCATTCACGCGGTGACGTGAGAACTAATATTAAGACGAGTCTTTGTTGTAAGTTTCAAATATAAACAAAACACAGTTTAATTATTGAGTTTGTTTATTTTGATTGATTATGGCAAAAGTACATCCGTTAGTGTTCACGTTACACCGGATATTTGTGCGGAGATCTATCGCTATGCTACTCGGCAGCTAATTCAAACTGTCACGTCAACGATCGTAACACGCGGCACATCCGTGACTTACAGGATGGCTTTAAATTTTTTTAAACACCAGTAAAGGTAATTGAACCATACAAAACTGTGAAGATAGAAAGTTATTTTGAGTAACTGCGTAACTAAGATTACTTGCTTAAAAAGTATTCGTTTATCTTCAAATCTCATGTGTTACCCTTCGCTTTTATCTAATTTACATTTAGATAAAGGAACTTTGTTCTCGAGCATATCATTTTTATGCATCACAATCCTAATACCTACAAAGCTATTTTGAAAGTGTACCTTTTTTGATCAGGAATAATTTACGTTATACGGTGTTGTGTTCATTCGAGAATGTGAGTAAAAAGCAACTCACATTCTTTTCTGAAGATCTATACAACTTTTGGGGATTCCTTACAAGTTTAACAAAATTATAAGATGTACAAAAATCTAATTCGTGCAACAAAATGCACTTATTTGGTACCTGGTGGCATGAGGGACGGGTACAGGTAAGCATACTTTGTTCGTCAAACAATGGCCGGGCTCGGTTGCATGCCACCATTCGCCCACACAATGGCCGTTTGTCTGTCTGTTCCCACTCTCTTATTCGCACACTATTTTCCCATTCCACTTACTTTATCATTTTTATAAGAAACATAACGGTTGCCAAGACACACGCATCTAGATTTTGGACCAATTCGTCTTTGTTTTTAAACTAACACTAACTACCGCTCCCAAAGACGTTTAACAGTTACTTGAGCAATCCCATAATGTATATTTTCTATGACTTTATAGTCCGACAGTTAAATAACCTTTGATCATTGCTACTAACTGGTAATCGCAAGATGATTTCATATTAACAACTAATACCTATTAAAATATTGACTTTTCAATGTTTAATACTCGATTAAAATGCAGTAAATATGTCGACGTCAATGTAAAACAATGCGATCGTCTGTGTTCAGATTCAAACCCACCGATCAAAGAGGGGAACTAACCCCTTTTCATGTCTGGTCGATTGGAAAGTACACTCGACGTTTAGGTATTCAATTCATTCATTAGGCAACACCACGACTTTGTTTATCCTACACGGGGATTATCCTATTTAAGAACAATAAGCTGGTTTTTAATATTAACTCGATTTAAAAAGTAGTTAAGAGGTCTTAAATATTATAAAGATTCAACTGTATTTGGCGTATGTCTACTCCGTTGCCCGGAGACACTATTGGTAGCTCTTCAAGAGGAACAATGGCTTAGACATAATAAAATATCGAAAAGGAAATAATATTTTGGTTGACGCTTGTTTTGTACTTTGGCGCTCAGAATTGCTACGAAGATAATCCGATCCGACACTGTGTCGGAGGATCGGCGCAACACTAGCCTTAAGAAAATGTCAACGTTTATGTCCCATCACTAATTAATCTGACACTTGACTTGGTTACAAAAGCGCGCTATTCGCGCCAACGGATTCTAACTAATAATGTCTAAAAGTACATACTAGGTTCCTCCGAAAAAGGTTACTCTATTGTATCTCTAAGAGCAGCAGCTGTATAAGCTTATTTTTATAAAAGTTTTTTTTGCTATAAAATGTGAGGACAAATTTTCGTGCAAGGAAACATTCGAGAATTTAATTTCCTCGCGACAAGGATGAAGAAACAGCTCATTTTGCTCTCACCTACTTTCACGGAGAAGTTCAAAACGAGCACGTACTGCGTGCCATATTATTTCTAAGCCTTTTTATTTGCAAAAGAATGCAAAACATTCCCACTTGATGTGCTTACGGCAAAACAGTTTGAGTTGCTTAGTCGAGTTCTTGAAAATAAGGACAAAATTTATTTTACCTTGCATTTTTTTTATAAACCATGGCGCCTCGGTAAGTAACCTGACGTCTCCCTCCCTGCTTCACGTGTAACATACATAACAGTGGTTGGTAAACTATTAAAAAAACACATTCATAAAGTTCAAGCTTAAGATGGGAAACGCCTTCAAGATTCTGCTTTGGGTAAACTTATTTTAAATACTCTTTTATTATAGATACTTCAATTTTCCCAGAGTAATTAATAAATAAGTCGATAGACATGAAGACTAGAAAATTTTCTTTTATTCGTCTACTTTTGGGACGACTACGTCTACGTCGTCTACTTTTACGATGCAGATTAAGATCAAATATCGTCGTATTTCCCCACATAAGAATGTGGTTGTGAACATGATATTTAAATGCATTTAAGTGATACGTCCCTCCCACGCAATCAGAGATAAAATACTAAGCCATCGCTCCAAGGATGCGACAGTAAAGCGACCGGATAGTTACAACTTAGTGCCATCATAAATTGAAAAAATATGCAAATAAAATGGTTCTTTAACAATAAAATCTATAAATGTGGACCTTCCAAAGCCAATGTGTTTCAGATTTTAAATAGTCCGTTTCTTTGGCGAACTATCAATAATTTATTTAGTAAAAATATCTCAAAAGTCGGCAAGAATATTGATTTACTCAAGACTGGCAGCTTTATCAGAAATATTCGAGCATCAATTTGAAAAGAATAAAAAACTTAATTCTTATTTATGTTCAATTGTACGTTGATCTTAATACGGTGCTATAAAAATAACTTTAGCCAATATAGGACAGGCATTACGAGTTGCCTAAAGAAAAAAAAATCGAAACATCTGCTCTTACAGCGGCCTGTTATCGCGCCGATACGGGGCCCTGATCTAGGCAACCTTATCGAACAAATAGTGTCTGGTATTCACCAAGCTGTGCTGCCCATTGCGAAACTCAAGGAAAACGTGTACTAAAATGCTCATCGAAGTATTCTTATTGTGAATCGATGTGTAGGTTGTTTCAATGGCAATATTTTTTTGTCAAAGTCCGTTGTTTTGCTTTGAAATAAACTTGTTCAGTAACATATTCATGTTTGAAGGTGACACATTGATTAGGTTATTTAAATGCCCTTTACTTTCGATCAATGATTTCTTAACTACGGCTTTATTCAATTTAAAAGAATTCTGTAATAATATTGAATAACTAATAAAAACCTAGGAATTAATTTCTTTAAATAACATACGAATAAGTTTTAGTAAGTAAGTTTTACTAGTAATTAAAAGTAAAAGCATCTTAACTACTGTGATTATTAAGCTTGCGAGATGTTTCGAACTGTGCCGCTTTTAGTTTTTTTTTGCCCACTCTTCTCAACTTTCAACAAAAGGGGAGGTGCGGGGTGAAGAGCACAGCCCATGTGCAGACACTAGGGTAACCTTGAATATAAAATTTGGAGGACAGTCCTTGGTAGGGAAGATTTTATTTTTACTTTTATAGTATTGTTCTCATATTGAAGATTTTTTAGTTCGTTTAATGTATTAAAATTACATAATTTAAGCCTACTTTAAGTATATTTAAGTAAGTGTGGTACATGAACGATTTTCCGGAAAGTAAATGATTAATAAAATTATTTATGGGTCATAAAACTGAAAGCCAATTAATTGTTTAAAGGAAAAAGGTATGGTAAAGTTGTCCTGAAAACTTACTACAAAATCTGGTAAATGTAGGCAATGATACGTAAGCAAACATGTGGCGTCCTCGTACGCGCTCGCTCACGCATCCGGAGATCCTGTTGCTGCAGTAGGGTGCACGCACCCGAAAAATCTTTTATAAAATATTTTTGCGGTTAATGTTCACTTCACTGCTCATTTTGATTTTAAAATAACTAATAATTTTTTAATGTGTGCTACCAATTTTAGTATTTAATGTTGTATATTAAAAAGAAAATCTAATATCGTGAAATGGCGTCATAGGAGTGGGGCGCCCTCTGTCCCACAGCGGGGAATTAGGACAATAAGTCAAGAAACAAAGGATTTGCTCGGGAATCTTTTTTTATATTACCAAAGCTAACATTTATGGTCACATTTAAAACGTGATAAGTTTAATTAAATGCGACATACAAATACATCACTGGGTCACTTTTAATTTTTATTTTAATCAATTATTTTATGTGTTAATCAAGATAAAAGATAATAATAAGTATAGCAATCTATTCAGTGGAATAGAACTCGCTTCGCAGGTAACAATGAACACGTTTGATCGCCTGTTGGTATACGTCATCGTCTCTGTAGTGTGTTAGTAAGGGACGGGGATAGTTCGGGGGAAAGGCAGGGGGGGATACTGGCCTACCAGGTAAGCGACTGCAACTGCTTGCACGTCCACAAGGATAAAGCTCTGGTATTTAACACCTTTACCATTGTACTAAAGTTTGAGCGTTTTGTAAACAATAAGAGGCTGCCATGCATTTACTTTTCTTGTCTTTATAATCTTTCTTTTAAGATATGATTTAACTTTATGGTACTATTTAAAGCTGTAAGCATTTCTTGCTACTTACTGGTAATAATAAATTAGTAAAAATATAAAAAGTATTTTTTTTTACTTTTTTAATGTAAATATTGAATTTTTTTCAAAACTCTACGTGTTTACCAATTTTCAGATCTCCAATTAATCTTTCAACATGAACTAGGTGTGTTTTCAATTTCATTGACGCAAATAAACAAACAGGGCACGTTAAATGAAATCTTAAAATATTAAAAAAAATATATTTCAAATCGCGTTCCTGCTTGCACGCAAGTAATTAACGCGTAACATCAAAACACAGTCCTTGAAAATAACTACATGGTATGTTTTGAAGGGTTGAAGTTTTTCGCATTGTATAGAGCCATTAAATATGCCAACGGCTGCGTGTTCTGTTTAATTTAGAGTTGATTTGTTTGTTTTACCGGCATAGTTACAAATTTCCTTTGAAACTTAACTAGGTATGTAATTTAATGTTTAGATTAGAGTTTAAGGCATTTTTTTAAGTCGTAGCACGATGTTATAACCATAAATTAAAAATAATCTTTCCGATCGTATAAACGAATGTACACAGAAATTGAAATTTCTTTTTTTTTTATTTTATTAAGTCGCAAAAGAGTAAATAGATACTGATCCAAAAAAATTAATTCATCTGCTTTATTTTAGCGTAGATGTAAAAAACAGACTTCATACAATATTTTAGATACCGAAAAATAAGTTTATATATTTTACATGAAGAGTCTTAAATCTATGATATTAAATAACATATTTTAGATACTTATATACCTATTCAGAGAAATTCATGTTATTTATTTTAGATTTAGATTATTAAAAGAAGCTCTTCTTTAAAACTGTAATAACCCGTTATTGCTATAGTATTCGATACGATACAGCCGATTCAATTTATGTTGCTAATTACAGGTCTTGATATAAAACAGTCTTTCTCGCTATTAAATCCAGTTTCCTCAGCTTGTTTAGCCAGCGTTAATTATTGTGTTTCCCGCACAAAGAAGGAGCCGTAGCCTTTGCTTGCGGATGCCTTCTGGATAATAAGTATCGTTGGATCTGGACTTGCTAAGGCTGTGTTTACCTTTTTTATTAAATATTTAAAAGATGCTATATGAAATTGTCTTCTTTCATGTTATCTTTTTTTAATATTGTAACATCAATTGATATTCAATAGATCGTAAGGATAAATTGCAAAGTTGTAAAAGATGCACTCGAAATTTACCAACATTTGTAATCTTTACTTGTGCATTGCGGGCGCGAATGTTAATAAAGTTTCAATGATTATAAATGCCGTTATTATTTAATTAAACACACTTGTATCTAGAAATCCTAGTCTGGCTATAAGAAATTCAATGAAATCGCACGTGAACAAAACTGTAACGGTCTTGAAAATATGACGTTTATAAAAAGCGGTGTTCATACTAGCGTGTCTCGGAAACGAACGTCTTCAGTTTGTATTGCTGTGTGTACCCGCCCTAAGGCAACTGCCAGCCTTCTTTGAATATCAAAGGGAAGTCGTGGCGGTTGTACGGAGACCGTTTGAAAGGTCTTTGACCGTCTTTACACTCATTACACATGGGAATCCTGAGTCACCACGTAACAGTAAGGTGTAATTAAAAAGGACTAACAGCAAAACGATGTGAATAACACGTGAGACCGTCCTCAAAATGAGACCACCTACATCGATACTGTAATAGGTTAGAGTTTGATTCTAATGGAATGTATACCTCATAGCTTTAGGCGACAAACTTCTCGGAACTATGACCATATTTACTCATTTCTAAGCGCACCACTAATCATCAATCTATTTTTAGAAAATTCACATTAAATATTTGTGTGTATTACATAAGTTACAATTTCATACAGCGAAATGCAATGTATCCAAATCCATTACTCGCAACATATTCATGTTTTCGTTATAATATTTGCTACAAACATGTTTTCTTCTAAAAAAAATGCTGTATTGTCCTTTTTTCGAGGTCGAATGTACATTACAGCTGCAATCGAAACAGGTTAAAATGCCAATAAGGCAAGCAAAGGCTTTTAAAAACACAAGGCACGTGCTTGGAACCGCAGACGGCCAAATCAGTTGGCAGGGGCCCGTGGCGCGGCACGTGGAAGGACAGTATTGCCAAACGATCCATAACAATGCATCGTTAAAGCAGGTAGCCCCTTCATATTTAACAATCGAAATGCTTTAACGTACCTTCGCATCGTGTATTACATTGATTTATATCGCAGGAAACGCTAAAAATAGAATTTACAACCTTTTGAATGTTATAGTAACAAAATTAAAGTATAGAAAAATTGAAGTATAGAATAAGCGGATATGAAAGGCCTTAACAATATTTTTTTACATTTTAGTTATCATTTGTCATAGCAGAAGACTTGATTGATGAAACACTAAACAATTATTAACCTTAAATAGGGCAATTCTATTGCAATCTATTACACAATAACTTGCATACTTGGCGGCCAGGTCGGGCTGCGTTAAATGGATTATGCAGATTCACTTACTGTTAAGTCATTGCACGTAACGTTACGTTATGCGTTAACGTTGCACGGTACACGCAAACAATTACTCCTCTTCGATGAAATTGTTTCATTCCCACTGCGTATTAAATTGATCTTCATGTTTTTTTACTTTTCTAACTGATTAACTTGATTGAAATTATGTAATTATTAACACTTTAAAAAATACGTCAGGACAAAGTAGTAGCTACTTTATATTGACAAATGAATAACTTTAATTATAAGTAAAAACAAATATTTTGATTGGCCGATGTGAAAATGTAATGTAAAATAGCTTAAAACTGTAAACAATTTTTGCAGAATTATTAAAGTTGAAGTTAATAATCTAAGTGGCCCGTTGCTTCGACCTCTTAGATGAAAGATAAGTTAAATTAATGAGCTTCCTTATTTATTATTTTATCAAACTGTTTATTTTTTGCTTATTATAATATTTTAGTAATATTCTTAATTGCTGCATTTATTCTAATTCAACTTTTTCTTTTAAGTTTTTTAAAAATGATACCTCTTCTATCTATTAAATTTGTGAACATGCTGTACTGATAATTCTACATAATGATTCTACGGTTTAGAGCTAATGCACTAATGTTATGTACAGTTTAATGTACATTATCTTATATACTACATAGGTTCCGTGTTCAGGGTAACTGGGCGTCCGTGGCCGACAATCTGTAACAACCGTTATCGACATCAATTGACCGCTTGTCCAACAAACCTAAAGGCATCGTTCAGACTGCTAATGCGGATACAGAAGGGCAATAAGAATACAGTAGAGGACATTTATTTCCTATCAATTTCTGTGAAATGTACGACACTCACAATGCTTTAAACAAAAACATTTAATAAAAACAGTCCAAATTATAGTTCTTATTGTAACTGATGTGTAATATTCGATCCTAAGTGGAAACCGAATTTAATTCTCTGACTGTAAAAACTATAAAAGTGGTATTTTTTGGCATGCTCAAATACATTGTGAAAGCAGTAATGAAAACGGTGTGACGAACAACGTGTGAAATTGCGCAATAAAACACTTGGCAGCAACTGTACCGTTCAATGTAAACATTAACGTAAGAAACATATGTATGTACAGAACTCTAAATGCGACCTTTTTTAAACAAACGACAATACTTTTTAATAACGCAATTATCTGTACATATCAATTATCATGCTACTTTACAACTAGTTAGTAGAAATTTTATATTCTGCCATATTTAGAAACGACGTCAATTTTGTATCTTTATATTTGATAAATCCTTTCATAACGAAGAGCATTGGCGTGTATGTTGACTGTAATCTACTAGACACGAAGTTTCAGACGGTAAGTTAAGTATACCTCAGCCTATTCATTTTATCTTGAACTAGCTATCGACCGCGACTTCGTTTGCGCGAAGTTAAAAAAAAATCATTAGTAGCCTATGTGTTCTTCAAGACAATGTTCTATATCGATGCCAATCTTCGCGATCCGTTGAGCCGTTCTGAGGATACCTTCAAACAAAAATCAATCCATATAAACATTCGCATTTATAATATTAGTAAGATTAATCATGTTGACGTCAAAGGGAGATTGTTGCGAGTAAACTACATTACTACGATAATTGTAAACTTCATAAGTCTTACATGACATTAACTTTTACGTCATTAAAATAACGTCTCGCATCGGCCGAAGCGTGACCACTACAATGAACGGTAACTCACCGTGTAGTGTCTGCATACTACAAATTGTAACCCACTTGTAGACATCTTTATGTTACACAGTAGCTAGCAGTTCAAGTCGGTTTCTAATCCTAATTTTGTAAATTACCTACTAAATTAACTATAATTTGAACTAAATTACCTTCTAATTATCGTCTTTCCTTGAGTACAGCAAACATTTATTTCTAAGATGACAGAAATAGAATATTTAAGTAACACTAATTGCTCAGCAAAATAAAACAGTGCTAAGTAACGTTTCATATTTACGAGTGCCTATGCTCTCAATTCTTTATTGAAAGTAAGTTATTTTTGCAATATATTTAACGAGCTTTCTGTATTTTCCCGGCTTAATATAAACGGTTAAGTATCCGGGCTTGTTTCTTTTATTACCTTGTCGACATTATATATTTTATTAACGTAGAATCTGAACTCTATCAAAAGCAGTCCATTGCAACGTTGACAAATATAGGTAGGCTAGTATTTAAAAACGCAACAAATTACACATTTGTTGCGTTTCTTAAACTTACCAACTATAAGCATAATCAACCTACCAGCAGCATACTTTTTTGTCGTGTCATATTTGTCGTTCTTTGCTGCCATTCTTTGTGGATTTGCTTGATCTTTTCGATTCAAGATGACCGCCTCGATGTAATCTGGTTATTTATACTCGACATGTGCGCCATCTAGTATAGTGGGGACGGCGCAACTTTTCACACAGCTTCGATTCCTTTCACTTACGAAACTTGTTTTATGTTTCCTTTTTGATTGGACAACATTTACAATCGAGTTGTTCCGCTCGATTTAGCAGTTTCCATTTTTTTTAACTTCACCATTTTGTTTTCGTCAGATACGAAGTGTAATGAAGTCACGTTTACTTTTTGTCATTTATCAATTTCTGATTTTTATTGTTCAGATTATACAACATTATTTCGTAATTCAATTGTACAGTCTTTATGTAAAGTATCCCAAATGTTGCCCTTATTTTGCTGTAGTAAATGTATCGTATTATGTTTTGGGTAAAGAGAAGGCCATAAGCTTGATGGCCGAGTAAGTTATTTTTCAAAGACGAAGTGGCGTATTTTTCTTTTATATTTAGTTGACGTGTTTGAGTGCGCTCTTTGGAGGAATTGTGTCAGCATCACCGTAGTTTATATAATGGTGACCTTTAGAACAAGGTAGAGTAGTAGAGTCTTCATCTTATTAGAGTCCTTTGCCACGCAACATTTTAACATTGTCACTCTAATTTTATGTGTACATATCACATAAAAATTGCATTTTTTAGTTTGAAAATATCATTGGTTTTGGTTCGAAATTTAGCTACAGTATATACACTATTGTCCTTAATAAGTTCGCATGAAACATTGTATTAACGGCAACGTTCCCACATAAGGAGCACGTATCCAGTGGAAACAGTGGCTAATGTTTGCAAGTGTATCGACTGTTCACCGCTCAAGCTGCAATCCGACACATTGTGCGGCCCGCATGCTCCCACGGTCTCCGCTTACAGCGCCACCGCTAGGGTTGCTAATACTAATTACTTTATATTATACCACTAACCTAACGTACCTGTAATAACTACTTAGAAAATTGTACTGAACAACATGAAATCTTTAGATTAAAGGACCGCGGATTACTCGACTCATCGCATTAAAAAAGACTAAGTACTTTTAGCCATTGATTGTATCAATTAGAAGTATATAGAGTTAAGTTATACGTTTTACCTTGATAAATACCTTTTTCTAAAAAGATAAGGAATAATCGTGAATAAATTCCTCGCATCTTATTCGCTAGTGAATATCTGTTAGTTTAAACTAAATAATTCTAAAACACGCCGGCAATGGTACACTTTCTCGGTATAGCTGATACTTCAGAACAGCTGCGCCAACTGCGTCCTAAGTGTTTCACTCTTAATAACTTTAGTTTAGTAACTTTAGTTAAAATTAGTTGATATGTTATCAAGTTTAAAATATAAAACATATATTTCGGTTCAGAAATCAAGTTACCAGGAAAACGTGAAGTTACCAACCCTAATTATTATTTCCCACTTGTGGCTGAACATCGCTTTCTTCATTAACAATGCGGAACACGTGTGTTTTCGTTGTCACTCGCCTAGTGGAGGATAGAGTCAGGAAAGGAACGAACAAAGTACTATGTGCTTGCTTTACTAATGCCCTTGTTTAACAAAACTCTCGCCGTTACAGAAGCCATCAAAAGGCATTCGTTGTTGAGATTTACTCGATCTTAACTCATTTTATGACTTGAATACTCCATATTTTGTGTTGCGACAAACATTTTTCAACAATGCGACAAACATTCAATTAAGACTAATTGTTATTTAACGCTAAGCTTGAGCCTTGAAAAGCACCACGGCGCGGCGGACGACCTCTCACTATCTTATGCATACGCGACATGCGCCGCGGTTTGTTTGTACACTTAAGATTAATGCAAGAGATTATTAATGTTCTATCAGACAATGCTTTGTTAACAAAGCATTGTCTGATAGAACTGTTGTTGTTGCTGTTGTTGTTGTTGTTGTTTAATTAATTCTCTTATCAAGTAAATATAATTGACATATAAGTAGGAGAATATCTCTAGAGTCAATAACTTAACGATTGGAGATTTAATACCAAATTGTTTATTTTAATATCTCAGAATAACATTTCTACTGTTTATAATTAAGTTATCGGTAAGTAAAGTTTAATTATATGTTTGTTTTAATAGTCCCCACAAATAATTAAGTGTGATAATGCCAGCAGTTATTGGGTAACACTTGCGTCAGTTCATCCAGGGGGGTATTTCATTAAATAAGCCCTATGTCCTTTAATGCATTTGATTTTTAAATAATCCGTGTTACCAAGTATAATTATCCAGTTTGACATACTTATGTCTATTTACTATGAATATATATACAAAGCTATTTGTAATTTTTAGCAAAATAAAGCTGACTTCTAAATTTCGAAAACTTTTAACTTAGTTTTTTTTAAAGTTAGAATAACACGAACCAATACAGTAACAGAAATTACTCCGATTGTTATTCTCTTACTTTGCGTTTTTATCAAGCCATTAATAACCGTTTTGTCAAGTTTCGATGATAATTTTTCCATAAGCTCTTTAGAAATGAGGGCAATATGAAGACCTTTCTGGTGACTTTGGAAGTTGATAAAGCGTTGAGATAAAGCAAACACAAGCGGCAGCCAGTTATACAAGGGTAACAATGCTTTTGATTCGAAATAAGGACACTGCCTTTGTAATTTTTATTATTATTATCACCTCTTTATCTTATATGTCGAACATGATCAATTTGTCAAATTAGTACCTACAGTACGGCTAACTTGTTTGGCTAGTGACAGAAGCACTTCTATCCAACTTAGACATGGACTTTGCGCAGAGGCAATATCGTAACCAATGAGGTTAATCCGAGGTGCGATTATTGCTAGTTGAAAACTTTATGGAAAAGACAAGACAGTTATATTCTTACAGTCCGTCAATGTTCCAGTAAGACGTTTTTTTGACATTGATAGAGGAGCTAAACAAGTATTTAGATAGCATTAAGTTCGCTTATATCCACCGGTCTAGATATCTTTGTAGTACTAAACTTAATATTTATGGGAAAAGACATGTCCAAGTGCACGACGAACGGTTGGCAGCATTGGTTTCGAAAGCGCCGGCGTAGCACAGCGCGGCCGGCGCACGCGACCCCGTGTCATTGACCGCCAGCTCGCGCCCGCGCCCGCGCCTCACTCCTTTCCACCGCTTTTTACCTTTGATAATTCTCTTACAACCAACGTACTTTCCAATTTCATAACCGATTTTTAATCACTTTCTCTGCCAAAGCAATGATTAATCTAGTAGAACGTTACAAAAGGTCCGTGACAAAGTTTTGTTCGTAATTTAATCTGGGCTGAGCTCGGATTTTGTTTCAGCGAATAGTTTTTAATGACAATAGAAACCGGAACAGGCAACGGTCAGTTTTATAAAAAGTTTTAATCATTCTCGAGTATTTTGATTTCATTCATTGAAACAAAATTGAAAAATCATTCCAATAAATCGTCAGTTAAACTGATATGTAAACACGGCTAAACACTCACGTATATACGTCCGGTGGCGGCACCGACTAGTTTCGAGCCCATCGGTGTTTAGCCGTGTTTATATATCAGTTTAATATAATGTCTCACGAAAGTTTGAATAATTTAAATCGTCAGTTACAATTTTAAAACAGGCAACCGTTAAATCACGAAATGAAGTTTAGGACGTTGTCTAGACAATATTGATATGGCAAATATTACGATGCTGCCCGATAAATCTGACATACGTAATTCTGAGTAGTATAACATTTGTGCTCATAACCGAAAAGTTGTCCAGAGACCGCATCATAACTTCAAAGGACACCAACCAGTAACACCTAACATCTACTTACAAGTATCGCTGCAATCAAAAAAAAATTAAAAACAAATTTGTATACACTATTTAAGAAGATAAACAAACTAATCTCAAAATACTAATGCGTTTGTGTATACTTACTGTCTCCATACATTTTAGCAATAGTCGGCCAGACATTGAATTTTGCGTTCCGTAGACAGTTATATTAGGCCTCTATAAATACACGAGATGCGGATGCCTCGTTACTCGTGTGAAGAAATAAAATTCCTCAATCAAAACACAGTGCCGGTGGACTACATAAAATGCATACATACTGCTATCTATCAAACTTGGAGTCAAAGAACAAAATTTTCTTTAATCAGACGTTTAATTTTAAATGTATAAGTGCTTAGGTACTTTCATGGGAGCGTCTTTTGTGGTTATTAAGGTTTTCTGCAAAGGACATTCGAATAATGAAGACGTTCGTAACTAATGTTAGCCTTCGAGGACCTGGCAACAGAAGAGTGTACGCTGACGATGCATATTCATTATCATAATACGAGAGTATTAATTGGTATTGCATTACAGCTCATTTCATGGAGTACTGACCGTCCCAATTGTCCTCATTTCCTTTCTACTCCATCTATTTAAACATTAAAAAGACCCATTGTAAATCCATTACAATTCGATTCGCTTTGTTGTCGATTTATTGACAATACGCAGGAAATCGTATCAAAAAACCTGAAGCTTCGTTTGAGCTGTTCTTTTTTTTTTAATTTCAAACTACACAAAGGTCGCTGGCCTACCTGAACGAAAGCACTCCCAACGATTTCGCCATGCAGTTAAATTTTATGGCAAACGTTTACTGTTCATAAATTCTACGGTTTTTAAAGTGCGTTATAAAATAGATATTTTGTAACGTAAATTTTTGTGGCTTTTTTAACCAGGAAACACTTCTAACAAACAGCCTGCTCTGATGTAATCAAGTTTAAGGCTAGTAAAATGTGCTCTATATATGGTAGATCCTATTCTGTATAGTTCTTTAATGTCCTAGTTTATTACTTAGCATAATATGGGTTGTCGCTGCCATACATGATCGGCAAACCAAAGACCATAAACACAACTGTCCGATTTACTTATATTTAAAGGAATTTTGTCTGTGTCACTAAAAAATCCGTGAATCCGTCTATTATTTCATACTGGTATTCTTGTTGTCATAAAATGTTAATCTGATTTAATCATCATCTATTCATATAAGTAAGCATTACGCACCTTTATTATTGTTACTGTACTATAATATAAAAATCCTGAAATAAAATATTACTGACTCGAGACAGGGAATAAGTGTCCTTGATGTTGATGCTGCTCCTTAAATAAATAAATAAAAATAAAACTAAATACGTCTATATTGTGTTTAATTTCAAAACATAATTTCTATATTGATTACCATTTGTATTACGACATTGAGATCTCCGTGAGCATCGTTGGCATCGGCCTGTGCGGAATCAATTCGCTTTGTGTCGATGCACGATGTTTTGTAGACACGGTATTGAATGTTTCCGACGTTTACAATCAATTTTGCTGCACGAAGAAATAAACTGTGTTATTGAATGCTATTTATGTTTATAAAGTATTTATTTTTGCTACTTGAATAAAATAATTGCGTATGTCTTGATAGCCACATTTGTAGTTCGGGAGTATAATTTGCTTTGTATTCGTATAGGGTTAGTCGCTGTACTAGATCGAGGAGTACTTTGGTTCAATAGACGAATTCTTGTACACAATGTTGGTAGAGCTAGTAGCACAATAAGTTGGATAACGTCTCGAATTTCTCTCTTATTGTGCTTCATTTCCTTATTCCCGATAAGTCTTGATCTCTCTTCGCAACAGTGCGTGTTGTTTTAACTTTGTGCTAATGTGCGTGTTATGTTTCAGTGTGTTCTGCGCTGCCGGAGGACGAGCAGCATGACGCGCATGAGGGTGACGACGTAACGCTGCAGTGTCGTTTTAGCCTGCCACCCGGCCCCGACTCCCTAACCTACTACTGGGTGCGCAACACCGCCAGCGGACACGACAACGTCGCCATTGGCAACATACCGCTAGAGACAAACTACCAGTAAGTGATTTATAAGCTTGGATGTCGCAACTATGTGATGAAGTTTTATAACAGAAGCCAAGTCCGAGTTAGGATCTCTATGTCACTTTAATTGATTATTAGCGTGCTTGACGAGGTCCGGACTTCTTTAACTCGTTTAAGTTTAGTTGCTGTTAAAGTTTATATTAACTACAACCTTCTCTTACATGATCTTAGATATTTTGATGTGTATATGCTTGCACGCCTTACATACATGTATAGAAACTACGGAGTATCTGTTATTTTCAATTTACTGCACCAGAACGCAAAATATTCATACACTTTTTACGTTGATCCGTCAGGCGTACAGTCGGCGAATATCGAGTCCGTTCCAAAGCCAATATATAGTAAAAAAAAATCTAAACGTTTTTCGGTCCAATCTTCCAACGATTGTACAATCGAGCGGCGGCGCACGACTTGAATAAATAGTCTTCTCACACGTGATGGTATGCCCACGCATAAGATTCAATGCTCCATACTAAAGCTACTAACAAAGACATAATGTATACTTACATCCTACGTGTAACGCTTCTGCTTACATTCAAAGAATTAAATTCGCTTCCAACTTAGGAACGAAATCGTACAGCAAACTATCACTATAAGTGCTATCATTTAACATGTATGTGTTTTCGACCTTATTGCAGTATCATCAAATGATTTTTTCAGAAATGTGTAGGAAATTTACGTTCTCGACTGTACATTAAAACTTTATTCACTTGCTTTAGTTTTGAAATATGTAAAAAACTGTCCTTTTACTTTAAACGTTCCTCATATTTTATCAAAGTTTTTACATTATGCAGAAACGCTGCAGAAGTTGCTTGATGTTTTTCAAACAAATAAATAGAATAGTTGTTTGAAATGAAGTAAATGTACCTGTAATCAATAAACATTTAACTAGTATGTATTTTTAGACAGTATTAGTTAGAATAATTTAGAGCAAATGGCGCGCTTTCGTTGCCAAGACAAGTGTCAGATTGATTAGTGAGGAGACATAAACGTTGATATCTTGATAAGGCTAGTATTGCGCCGGTACACCGTCACAGTGTCGGATTTTCTTCCTAACAGTATAGAAGTGTAATACTAGAGCAATGAAAAGACGTAATATGTGTCAACACTTCTGGGTTCAAAGACACGTTTGTATCGTACTTCTAATTAATTATACACAGTCATCATTAAAATCACTTTTTTCAAGCAGGTTATAAATAACAAATATTTATTATTGATTTAAAACGCTTTAACAACAAATTGTTACATTGTGGTATATTCCGAGTAAGTAAACATTTGCAATTTACTTCTATACCTCTTCTGGTACGTTTTAAGACAAGCCTTCTTTTACATATTAATTGGAGTGCAACTGTTACGTCATAAATCTTTCTTATATTTAGCTTATATAGTGTCAAGTCCTTATATTCAAATTGTAACAAATATATTTACTGAGACGATCTACCATGACCATTTCACTAGTATCATTATGTTAACTCTGTCAATGTTTGATTTTCATTGTTTTCTCTTTGTGTACGTTTATACAATGTGCATTTCCGACCTTCGCCGGTGTACTGTACGTGTAGTTACGCATTAACCAATGCCACAATGTACGTGACCGTGACAATTTGCACATTAAAATATAACAGCTGTGCAAAATTATTGCATTGTTTTGACCTTGAATATTACCTATGTAACACTGCTGTACAATTTCAGAGAAATTTCATTTTCGTGTTCAATTTTAGGTATGCAAATGATTAAAAATACCCGATTGTAACTAATTAGAATTATGATACAGACTACGGTCTGTCCTTATTCCAATTTGTCTGGTGAGCGATGTAGGCTCTCAACTCATTCCACATTTCTATCGTCACTTCTCATTTGTTCTACTATATTGGTATGTGCCTATCCAGTATAGCTTATATAACATTTTCTGAGGACCCCATTCATTATGAACCCATAGGGTATATCAACACTTAAGTAGGCCACTTAATTCACTTGAAACTCTTCTCGTTAACATAACTCTTGAGTCATAAGTTTAAGAACGGGCATACCTTCGTTTAATATGAATTCATTGTTACTAACTAGGTCACACTTATTAAAATAATTTTACGTTATTAGCAGCGCTTGGCTTGTTATATTTCATAACTATTCACTATTTGGTTGAAACGTATTTAAGATATGTGTATTCTAAAGTATGCATGTTGAATGCACGTAATTTTAGTTGTGTTAGGAACCAACGTTGAAAAGGTGTGGTTAGCGACATTTTACTGTAGTTTCTTATTACAATGTAAACTTAAGAAAAACGGCCAAGGCGTGTTTTCGTTGGTTACGTCTACTACTAAACCCGCGACACACCCTCAGTCAGTACAGTTCGACTGTGCAGTTAAAACTATAGGTGTGTAGCGAACTTTATATTATAATAATAGGGTTTGTTCTATGTTTCTTTTTTTTAAATAAAATATCACATAATGATGGTCTAAAAATAACAACTATAAGGCTTCCCACACATAGATCTGTATAAGACCAATTTATTCAATCATGTTATGATATTGTTTTAAATGGTTTATTCGGTAGGACCATTTAACTGGACATTCGATATTCGTTGTGTATAAAGATTGTAATTGGGAGCGACAGTTTAACAAACACATGCGACAACAACAGATACAATTTAATAAAACCCGTACTGGATCTTAATTGACGGGTTGACAGAAGCGTTTGACCCAAAAACATGATTATGTTGTGTGAAATGTTAATAACAGTGTATGCTTCGATATTGTTTACATTATTGGGATCAATTTTATTGGCACATCGAATGAAGACAGATTTTACATATTTTTACGCCTTAATTTTTTGAAATGATATATCGTAAACAATTAGTGCCAAATCATGAGTAAAATTTTAAGTAATTCCTAATTTTCACAGAATAAAATACGCGCCGTCTGAGGGTCGTTTCGATCTGCTGGTATCCAACGTGACGTACGAACGTGACAACGGCCGGTTCGAGTGCCGCGTGAAGGCGGGCGGGTCGGGGCGCACGCTGCACGCACAGGGCCACGCGCTCACAGTACTCACGCCCCCGCAGCCGCCTCGGCTCACGCCCGGGCCGAGGGCCCTCGCTCATGAGGAGCAAGAGCTCAGGCTGCAGTGCTCCAGCTCCGGTGGCTCTCCTGAGCCTTCCATCAAGTAAGTTACCAAAATTAACGCGTCCCATGCCATATCGATTTGTTTGTATGTAAATTAACGAAAGGTAAGTTGGTAGAGCCTAAGTTCATAAAAAATCCAAAAAATATAATACAGAGTGTAACATTTTAGCTGGATATCCTGATAATGCTTTAACAAAAACTATTACTTTTTTTGGAATGAACAGGGTGCACAAAAACTTAATAATTATGTTTCCGGTATTTGAGTACACAATATAAAGAAAGAAAGGCAGAAAAGGGCAACAAAAGGTTACCTTGCTTGGATATTGTCCAGATTTAGACAATTTACTTAAAAAATTAAACAAATGTCAAGAAGGCAAGGAATATTTAGCAAAGCAGTGACCTTTATTTTCTTAAAATATAGAACATTATAGAAACTAAGTCGTCAAGGGTTCTTTACCTTCAGAATAACTCTGGGGTAAACAGCGGGGAGTAAAAGTAACTTGCTAGTAATAGTACAATCCTCTAATTTAATACTTTTTGAGTGTTTTCCTGTAACAGTCAAGAAGCTTTCAAAACGCGCCATCCACGTTTAAAAAAAACCTTTTACATAGTAAAGCACTTCTCCATGCCACTTGGTACTGTGTTAATGTGATGTCTCTAAGATAATATTAAATGTATTCAGTACTTTAAATCGACAATTCGAACCCCAACTTACGCTTTAATTGCGTTACTGACAGTTATATGCGGACATTAATACCACAAGCTTTTTACACATTAATAACTATATTTTCTTTTAAAATATTTTAGTTATCTGTGCATTATTATTTTTGAAGGTTCGTTGTAAAATAAGATATCGTACACACAATAACACTATTAGTTTAAGGCCTCGATCTTATTGTTATCTATTTCATACATTTCTTGTGTAGTTTCGAGTTTGTAATTAGTAAATATCTCTGGCAATAATTTTCGGTAGAAACCTTTTTTATTGGTAATATTGAATCAAGCCTAAATAAAGGAATACTTTCTCTTAATATTTAAGATCCAGATTGAAAACTTCTTAGTATTAAAATAATATACAGATCAAAATCAGATTCAGATCAATTGTCCAAACTAATACGACTAAGGGACCTTCAAGAAGAGAGCATACCATTTCCCTAAAGGCCGGTAACGCGTCTGCAGTTCCTCTGGTGTTGCAGATGTTCATGGGTGTCGTTGATCACCTCTGTGTTCCCGCCGCTCGTTTGCGCCCATAAATATAAAAAAAGTTAAATTAACACACTATTTATAAAGCGTTACATTTTTAAATATTCTAATAGTAACACATACGTAATCTAAAATACTCGGTCGCTTAAAATTGATAAAAATAGTTCCCCATTCACAATGCATTATCCCCATCGCTCTTGTCGGTCCCTATTAGTTTTTTTTCCAAAGATGAGAGAACGTTTTTTATATAGACAGCTGCGAGTTTTGTCTACAGAGTCCATAAAACACGTGACGCGTCTATCCCTTTATTTTACATATGGCGTCATCGTATGCTACAAAGAATTTGAATAGATAAAATATTATACTTATTTGATTAAAATAAACGTCATTAGTTAGTAGATACACATAGTTTCAAATGTTTCTAAATATGTAAGTCGTTCTGAAAATCATAAAACCGTTTATTTATAGCTTAGAATTAAAAAATCTCATGTTTTCACACTTTTTTCGGAAATAAATACCAATTACATATAAGCTACGACAGTTATAGTCGCTAAGGGATTGCTTAATGATACTTGAGTATGGAAATAAATATGTAAAGTAATACAAACGAATTATAATCGGTGTCTTGCTTCGTGTTGTGTCGCATACCGTTACCATCCAGTCCCTCCATACATGTCATACAATTTATGAAGACCTTGAAATACTGGTTGTAATTAATTCAACATACTGTAGCTTATGTGCATTCTCCGATCTTGTTATTGACAACTATCAAGCACTGATTAAACATATATAATTGTTCATTGAGCTGAATACAGTATGTTTTGGTTTAGAATAAAAGCTAAGCATATTGTTGTCTCATATTTATCTTATAGAATGAAAGGGATGACAACATGTATTTGTACAGATATTTCGACAATGGAAATCGATTATGTATTTGTAAAATATATGTTATTTTTTAATTTAATTACAATAGAGTTTTATTTCAATGATCCATTGTAACAATTAATATGAATTAAACGTTTGTTCTGTTTTTATATAGCAAGTTAAACGAACTCTGTAAGGCCGTCTGCGAGGATGTCGGAACATCTGTTGCTCGGCTCTCTGCCTAACGAATCCACTTGTAATTAATTATTGCTGCAGATCATCTGGGAATGCGGTCTACTGATATCTTTTTACGAGATGTTCTACTTGCCTAAACTAATATGCAATTATTTTTTTATAATTTAAAATTAAATATAAAATCATGGATGCTTATTAATATTTAAAATAAAACTGAAGCTAATTAGAGCAATCTTACATACTATACTTATGTATGTATGTTTTATTAAAAAAAATTCATTATATTTTCCTTAGATTTTATCGCAAATCTACATCAAGGTTGAAAAGAAATCACATACATACAGAAATTGTATACTAAAAGCGTAGTGTTTGCTAAATAAAAAAAATTATAAGATGTCTCCATAAATATAAAAGAATAACCTAATAGTAAAGATATATCGGTTATAAATCTACCAAATATTGTAGCGCACTTAAACCTTTCTAATTGTTAACTGAATGGACTTGGGGAATACAATAAAAGGCGATTTAATGGCCGATAAATCCTTTGTCCAAATACACCGATAGTTACGTTTATTACGACACACTTTCCGCCGTTTAGAGACTCGATATTTATACAAGGAAAACGGTATACTGCAAATGACAATTTCTCATAAGTACACACGTGGGAGAAGTATCATGTTTTGATACATGCATGACTAAAAATATTTAATCTAAATTAAATTTTTATTTAGTACATATCTGTGAACTTTTCTGTCTACTATATATAGAAGTTGTTCAAAATATATGAAGATACTGTAGTAATTTGAAACCAGGTAACCTAATAGCCTAATGTTTTCATCGTTTAAATTAGCTAGTCTCGCTGTAATATATTCTTAATTTATACGTTATTGACTTTTTGAAGAAATCAGTATCAGTACGTGTATTTTCCTTATTTATAAAATTACTACATGTCGCCCGCGACTCCGTCCGCGCGAAATTAAAAAAAACTTAATTAGTGGCCTATGTGTTCTTCCAGACCATATTATATATGTATGTCAAATTTCAGAGAGATCCATGTAGCTTTTACCTTCAAACAAACATCCATCCATTCAAATATTCGCATTTATAATATTAGTAAGATAGTAAGATGTCATTAAATTATTTAAATTTGAGAAATATTAACTTTTTCTTTAGGGAACTTCAACATTTATGTAGCTAACGTTTATAAGAGATCATTTGACTGCAGCTTTAATTAAAATAACTTCTATTTATCTCGCGGACATGCAATCTTTTTCAAGCTTGTTTCTTTTATTTTTATGGTAAAGCAGTTCTTTACTTAAAGATCTTTTTATAGAAGAACACTTGACCCGATAGGTTTAAAATGGATGCTATATTTTTAAATTGTAAGGTTTTCAATGTGTCAAGGAATGACATGTTTAGCATTAAGCCACAAATCTTATTAAATAATTTATGTTGCATACACAACCCTAATAAATCGTTCCCTACAGTTTGCAGGTGGTCGACGAATCCCACCGGGTTTGCACCGATTACTTTATTTATATAAAAAGAATAACTAACAATTTCTAAGTATCCGGTGTTTTAAGGCAGGTGTCTTGACAAATTTTAAACCTAATGATAAAAAATAATCCAAAGCTTTTGGCATCAACGAAAGAAAGCAATATTTTCCTTACGATAGTCAACTTTAGAGATTTGGATCCCATTTAAAGTAGCATTGCGTCAAAGGATTTATACAACACAGTGTTCAAATTCAGCTACGGATGTGTACGTTGATATTTAAAAGTTTTTCTTTGGGTAAACTCCTTGGGTTCCTAACAGTGATGTATTTGCAGATGGTACCGCGAGGGGTCGCCAGGCGCGCTGGAGGCGTCGCTCGAGCACGGGCGCACGCGCGCCGAGCCCTCCGTAGCCACGCTGGTGTTGACGCCGCGCAGAGAGGACGACGGAGCTGTCTTCCGCTGCGTTGTATGGAACCGCGCCATGTCTGCCGGCGGTCAATACAACGCGACCGTACAGCTTAGCGTCAACTGTAAGTCATACATGCTTTTGTAAAAACACTAGCTTCAAACCGCGATCCCGCCTGTTGGTGATGTAGTACAAATATGATACGCTCTATTTTACTGCCCTTTCACTCTCACTACTCCATGATTGAATGTTATGATTACGACTGCCTCAATATACTAAACTATTTAAAAATCATTTAAGCATATATTTACTGGTTTAGTATTTGGCGACGTACACTATAGTGGAACTTCTTAAGTTCTTTATATGGTGTGGTTGTTATATTATTAAACAATTAAGCAGCAAATCGACATTTGTCTTTGTGTGACTCTATGTGTGAACGAGGTGTTGGTCAATCAAGGCATAATATTCAATAGAGCACGCTTGGTGCTACAAATATTTAACTGTCAGGGTTGTTTGCCTTTAAAGTACAGATCAATTTTAAAATTAACGTACATTTATAGCGGTTTGCTTAAATTGCTTCGTTTAAATATGCCGTGTGGGACAAATTATTTATTAATTACCAACGTAATCAGAAAGAAAATGCAAAATGTAACAAAAATTGTTAAAACGAACATGCGGTGCATGCTAATTTGTGGTTCGCTTTTGCGTTCAAATGAGCTGAACCGGTCGGCAGGTGACTGCGATCCGACGCCTTTCGCTCGATAAAATTATTGCCAGTAAAAAATAATAATAATTTGTTAAAACAACAAATTGCTATTTCGTTCACTAGGAAATCAATCAAAAATTGTTAAAAAGATTTTTTTTTATCTTAAACTAAAAACTATAAACAATATAGCTTATTTTTATAACATTACAAATTGTTACCAAACGGTCAAATATTTATTTGATTTCCTAGAAATATACAACAGCGGTCTGGCGCAATCCAAATGCAGGAGTGTCGCGATTTCAACGCGATGTTTTATAAAAAGAAAGCTTATTATAACTAAAATATACTTTCAGATAAAAAAAGACATATTTCTAACAATTATAACATTTAAGATCAATATAACTTAGTTCCAAATTATCTATTAATTCAAATAATATGTTCGTCATTACGTCGTAGTAACAACCAGGTGATAATATTGTAGTAATGCCATACACAGTTAACTATACGAACGATATTCATTACTTCCCTGCATCAGGATAACGTCACGTACCTTGTCACATATCCCCATCGTTAGATTGCTACTCGCATTGATTAAAACCATACAATGAAGGAATACAGACACAGGGGTTTAATTGCAAACAAAAGAACTCCCCTGGATTCTGTGACAAGGAGGTCACGGGGACTAAGCAAAGCACTCTACTGATGCCGTATGATGAGTACTGCAGGGGATACGAAAGAAATGCTCTGCTCTATGATTGCATGCAGACAATATGACCGAAAAAGTTTGGAGATAGTAGCAATTGAATGAATTTTGTACTACATTCCTGTGGTTTTTTTATATTAACGATTAATCTACCGTCAGTTTTTAAGATCACAAGACCGTTTACATAAAATCAGCTTATTTACCGCTTACAAATATTGCTGCAATAGGTATATAAAACTCTTGCACATTTAACCTATATCCAATCGCGAGTTTCATTTATTTTTATTAGTTAAAAAAAATACGTTTAACGTAAATAGTTAGAATTGTAATTTCCTAAAGCAATATAAACTATCATAATGATAAATACCGACTTGCATCTGGTCAGAATCTTCTGATTCTTTCGTAATTTGACATTTTACGTGCGCGTATAACGAATCGGCTTGAGAAATATTTAACGTTAGGCTTACCATACGTGTACCAAGGACTGTATGTTAAATTAAGCTTTATTTTAAATAACGTTGTCTTAATTCTCTTTAAATGTTCATAGATAAAGGTTATATAATTGTCTGAACTAAAATAAAATCCCAAAAATTGGAAAATACATCTCAAAGTTTTGTTCAAATTTTCTTCAAATCTTTTTAAATTCTCTACTTCAAATCTTAACAACTTCAAAGACTTTTAAATAGCCCCTTTAACTATCAATCACAAAGAAACTGCAGAAAAAACCGAACGGGACTTATCCAGCATACAAGCGGGCAATGTATACCGCCGCATTGCAATGTACAGACACGTTGTAAATATTTAGATTATCCGTACTTGTGATATACCTGTTTATTTATCCGCCAGCCTCCAGACTGGCATCAACTGACCCGAATGAAAAGCACGAACCGCTAATGAGCGCGATGTATGTTCTAAATTGGACGTAGTTCCGACAGACATAAACATTCCCCTGTTGCTTGTCGGCGTCCGCGTCGGCGCGCGTAGTAACTAGAACACCAGTACATCCGTTACTCGTAAGATTTTCTGGTTAAATGTAATCAATGAGATTGTGAAATAGTTGCGTACGTTTTGATTTAAAGATGATAGGCGGAAGACTGCGAGGTATCAAAGTTTTATAGCTCAAGGATTGCGCGCGCATCCGTGTACAAACTTTTATGTTTGATTAATTTTTGATGTTGTGAAAATCGACCACATGTGTATCTAATTTGCCATACACTGATTATTTTTAAAGATCTCACTTCAAACATATTTACTTATTGAATCAACGTTTTAACACCAATGCAATCTACTTAAAATATTTATTATCAGGTTAAGTTAAGTTGACTGAACTCTGTGAACTTTAACCGAAAGCTTTTTTGGAGTGAGGTCAGGCTATCTGTCCGCCGCTATCGACATTTTTGTACATAATCTTACAACAACCGTTCAGTCCTTAACTTTAATCTACCTATTTTTAAATCAACTTTTGTTACTCATAAAGGATATCCGTTTTAAATATGTTTTTAGTTTACCTTTGATTTCCAAATACATAATTTAAATGCAATTTTAAAATTAACTCATATCTTATTGTGAAGTTTTCTATAATTTTTTTTTCCACAGATTTTCCAAGAGTAGAAATTGGACCAGAGAATCCTCTACGCATAGAAGTAGACGGCACCGCTACAATGGAATGCAAAGTTGACGCCAAACCGAAAGTGACCAGCGTGAGGTGGACGAGGAACGGGAAGTACATCTCCAACTCCTTCACTCACACAATTCAAGGAGTGGAAGTGCAAGACGCGGGCCAGTACACTTGCTCCGCGGACAACGGACTCGGCCGCCCCGGTGAGAATGAAATAACCCTCGACGTGCTCTTTCCACCCACCGTCACCATCGACTCCAAAACATACGAAGCAGAAGAGGGCGGTAATGTTGAAATACACTGCGAAGTCTCCGCAAATCCTGAACCCACCTCCATTGAGTGGACCATGGAGGGTAAACCTGAGTTCAGACAGAAGGGGAAAACACTCACACTCACCAGAGTAGATGCAGACGTAGCTGGAACGTACACTTGCCGAGCTGTGAATATAATTTCGACCAGCAACGGGAATCGCGCGGAGAGAGCGAGCAGCGCTTCCGTGGCGGTGCTGGTACGACACAAGCCGGGGCGCGCGCACATCACTCCGGAGCGGCCCGTGGCGCAGGAGGGCGCCGGCGTCACCCTCACCTGCAGCGCCCGCCCGCCCGGCTGGCCCGCGCCACAATACCGCTGGTTCAGGGACATCGACACCTCCGACGCGAACCCCATAGTCCTGGCCACCGGGGTCACATACAACATACCGAACGCTCACCTCGGCAGCGAGGGCGTCTACCATTGCCAAGCGACCAACGAGCTGGGACACGGCGAGCTGGCATCGGTCACTTTAGAAGTGCACCAGCCCCCGCGATTCCAGTCCAAGCTCCAGCCGCACGCGACTAAACGCTCGCGCGAACAAAACTTCTCCTTGTCTTGTAGCGCATTCGGCAAGCCGTTGCCGAACGTCAAGTGGTACAAGAACAATTCTGAGATCAAACCTGATGTAAACCTGTACGAGGTGAAGACTGACGTGACGGAGGGTCGCGACTCTGTGTACAACGTGCAGAGCACGCTGCGTTTCTACGGCAAGGCGCGACCTAACGGCAACGACCTCATCCCCGAGGATCGGGGCTCCTACACCTGCGCCGTGGAGAATGAAGTCAAGAAGATCGAGTCCTCTATGCATCTTAGAATAGAGCGTAAGTATAGCATAAATTTCATGTTTTCGACGATATCTAAATTAGTCCTCTGTTATCATCTTCATAAGAGAGGAGCTTAAAAACTGCACAACTTGTATTAAATTCGAAAATTTGAACTTTCAGATGAACCGATTTCGATCAGACAACAGAAGAAGGTCGCATTCGACGTGATGGAGCCGGCCGAGATATCTTGCAGGGTGCAGGCCTATCCTAAGCCTGACTTCTTATGGTTCTACGGCTCCAGTAACTCTCCATTATCATCATCAGATCACTATGACATCACGACAGTGACACAGGACAACGATTCCTACTTAAGTACATTAAAATTAAGAAACGTGAAGCCTCAAGATTACGGCGACTACTACTGCACTGTCAAAAATACACTCGGAAGCATTCGACCTCAGATACGTTTGCAGCCGAAAGGCGCTCCGGAATCACCTCGGGGGTTGACCAGTCAAAAGGTGGGGTCGAGCTATGTCACTTTGAAGTGGGAGTCTGGCTTCGACGGCGGCCTCTCGAACATATACTACGTGTGGTACAGAAGAGTTGCTCGGGGCGCAGGCTCCGTGGAGCAGTGCGCCGGCAACCGCAACGATGTCAATGATTGGAAGGAATACGACTGTATGCGGGCAAATCCATGCAACGTCACAAGATTGGACCAGCATAATACTTATTCTTTCAAGGTAAATTCATTGTAATAACTTTTCTTTCATACATTTGTGTTTTTAAGATATAATTTCCAAAAAATAAATAATATATTTTAAATCACTCTATATGTGACTGTTCTGTTGACGAAACCTGTAATCGAATAAAATGTGTATCACTGCTTGGGAAACATTTAAATGCGTATAAATAATTTAATCCGTATTAAAGGTAGGTACGTAAGATCACACATTACAGTATCGTTCTGAGCTGCACGGTTTTCAATACTTAATTGATTTACTCTTATCGCTCATACACGAGTACATGAAAGTGTAAGTATATTAAATCTGTTCAATTGAACAATCTTTCTCGTATACCCGGTGAGTGTTTGAAAACAAAACTAGTAATAGGTTTTAAGATTGCATAATGAATGAATGAATAATAATAATGAATGTTTATAATAATATTAATTTCCAGGTGAAAGCAGTAAACACTAAGGGCCAGAGCAACTATTCTAATGAGATAACAGTGACGACGAAAGTAAACAAGATTCTGCCTCCGGAGCAGCTGACGTACGACCCGAGCACGCGCGCCGTCGTGTTCAGTGTCGGCCCCACATGTCTGGGACTCGTCGCTGTCGCTGAGGGCCTCGGCAGGTCCGGAGGATGGCAGGTAAATTAAACAATAGTAATAATTTACACGTACCTAACTACTACACGCAAAAAGATTCCATTATATTATATATAACCTACTAGCTGCTGTCGCCCGCGACTCCGTCTGCGCACAATTAAAAAAAACACAATAAGTACCCTATGTGTTCTTCCAGACTATGATCTACATATGTGCCAAATTTCATCAAGATCCATTGAGACGTTCCAGAGATACCTTCAAAACAAACATCCATCTAAATTCGCATTTATATTAGTAAGACATGTTTTTATATTTAACTGTATGTTCCAATGTCAGGTTGTGGAAACGATTCCTCTAAGCGTGTCGGGTGTGAGCAGCAGCGTGCAGCGCGGCACGCTGGCGGGCCCGGGCCCCCCCGCCCTCGGCCCCGCCGCCTCCGCCCCCGCCATGGACGACCTCAACCCCCGCCTGCGTCTGCGTCTCTGTCTGCTGCACAAGCAGGACGTCTGCAGCGAATACGTTGAAGCTGACAGTCAGTATCTTTTTTTTTCTACGTCAAATAGAAGTGCAACTGTAATACTTCTGGATACTACTATGACCTTATGGTTGTGACTGCTTTTCTTGTTATTAACGAATATTTTTTTCCAGTTGGTCCAGCGTACATTAAAGAAGCGTCGGCCCTCACTACGGCAACATTGATCGCGATTGTCGTCTCCGTAATCGTCTTCGTTCTCTTCTTGTGTCTTCTGTTCATCTTCTGCCGCTGCAAACGTACAGAGAAGAAGAAAAAGGACTATGAAATGGCGTCCATAGGTCACGGCATGTCGCTCACGTCGCCCAAGAATCAGGCGCCGCCGCCCTACATGGAGTACCCCAACGCGGGCATGGAGAACAAGGCTCTGGAACATTCCATGGACCTTACTATGGACGACTCCAAGAACGCCGTGTACGCCACGCAGGCCGCGTACGGGTACCACATCGCACCGCACGCCACGCCCACACACGTCGGACAGAACATGTCTAATATGGACTGTGAGTATATCCTTAATATCTTGTACCTGACTTTAACATTGCCATTATAAAATATCAAGACGCTACTAAAATTTAAACACTTTTCAGGGGTCAACACGGGCTACATGGACAAAGGCTACGCGAATAGTAACAACGGCGGCAGCGTCAACTCGCAGGACTCGCTGTGGCAAATGAAGATGGCGGCCGCCAACAACCCCGGCATGATGATGTTGGAGCGCACCAGCAACTACGGCTACGACCCCATGCATGCCGGCTACGGCACCATCGACGACTACGCGGCGTATCAGCCGCTGCCGCACCCCCCGCACGGCGGACACGCCCCCCACGCCGGCCACGCCCAGCTGACCGGCCACGCCCCGCTCACAGGACACGCCCCCGCCGGCGGGGACTACATGCGCACCTCGCAGAACCCCTCGCGCCAGGACTACTGCTCCGACTCATACGCCTCCGTGCACAAGCCCAAGAAGCGCATGGACCAGCACACGGGTTAGTTAACGATCTTTTTAAATTGATTTATTAAAAAAAAAAGATTGCTTGCTTGTCCTAATATCTTTAGCTCTCATTCGGATGCATATTCATCCACGTATCTGTCGATACAGCAGCGCTTTTAAAAACGCAATTAAAATGAATTTAATGTAAATGTCTGTTTGCAGAGTCTCCGTACCACGAGGTGAGCGGTCTGCCGGAGACGTATGCGGGAGTGGGCGGTGTGGGCGGAGCGGAGGGCGAGGAGGGCGGTGGTGAGGAGAAGCCGCCGCCGCTGTCGCTGAGCTACGACGAGTCGCTGGAGTCCGGCTACTCCACGCCCAACTCGCGCGCGCGCCGCGTCATACGCGAGATCATCGTCTGAACATACACAACTAATCATTATTACTGCAAACACCACATATTATTAAATATTGTGAATGAAATTCGAATGCCTACTGACTTTATACTCGGAACAGATATTTCAACATACAACTTTTGTCAACAGGATTAAGTGTTATTACAATTTGTAGTACATCCTATTTATAGTTGCATGATTTTACATAGCGTTGCGTCCATTATGCGCGTAGCCCGCAGCGCATCAATACAAAGCAATCCGTTTCAGTGCGTGCAGTGCGTTCTGTGCGGACCGATGGACTCGCACCTTTACCTTAACTGTAACTAAATAAATGTTCTATACTGATTCAGTTATAAAAATTTGTTTATATTTGCAAATATCTTGTACATGTCTGTTTTACAGAACGTCACCAAAATGCATTTCAACTCAATATCAAATACTCCAATAAAAAAAAATACGGCTATAGTACTATGGCAGCTACTCAATAAGTTTTAAACAAATAATAGGAATATGTTATAAATAAAACTGATTTATACATAAATTATACTTGTAGTTAAGTTCATAGTTCTTTAATAGATCTCAATCATACACGCTTCCAAACAATTTGAGTCAAAGTAACACAACTTTAATACTTCATACATGAGGCTAAAAGTTACATTTTAATGTACTTATTGCCTTTTATATAAGTAAATAGGACTTATTATATTTACTATCAATGCATATTTTCTATATATTTCATACAATATATTTAGAAAATCTTTTATCTTCTTATTTTGATTGCATAGAAACTTCTATCAAATATAAGCTAGATATAAAAACACTTGATTGTCATATCTATCTTATCATATGAAATAACGAATCTCGTACTTAATATTATGATAACAATTTTATTAAAGTATAAAAATTGTGGCATTTGACATTGTAAAGCTCTCACAGCCATTATTAATTTTAACGCACATGTAAATATAAAGCGTTGTAGTTATTAACATTATATAATCTGTGCAGGATTGTCATATTAAAATAAAATGTCAATAAGCTCAGTAATAATTACTATGCTTACTGCACGCATTTACTTTGCCTCTCTCGAATTAAAAAAATAAGCGTATTCTTAATTCAAAAAGTTAATGATTATGACATTTGTGACGTCACACCTAAATATGGTTTTCATTCGGTCATTTTCATTTAGTGAATGATTGTTTTTTATTTTTAACCTTTTAAACATTGTTTATTTTTTAGTTAATCTAAATATATTTTTCAAACTCAAAAAATAAAACATACGCAAATAAGACATTTAAAATAAAATTATGACAACAATATGCTCTGATTTATAATAATTTTAGAGAGGCAAAGTTATAATTGATTATGTAATTTGTAGGATAATTGTAAATTTTTAGTATTAATTTAGTTTTAATAATCGGGAACTGGTTACACGCGTCACATGTTTAAATAATCCTTCTGTGAAATATTTTTTTTAAATTGTAACCTATTATTTTTTATTATTAAGGCCTTTCTTAATAACCTGCTATTAGTAGTCTGTTATAGAGTTAATTGGAACATTTATAACAAATAGCTTTTTATTGATTCAGGCCTTTATATTTATGTAGCTAAAGTTTTCATAATGAGACTATTGTACATACACATTACTTGTCTTTTATAGCTTTTTTCTTTTACAAAGGATTGTATTGATGGAAAACTCTGGAATCAACTGTTTGGTTACACTCGTTGACTATAAAACCATTATTTTGAATATTTATGAGTTTTTTCTTAATGTTGTGCGTCTCGATTCTTGGTTATCTAGTAGACACTTGTTTTTGTTAAAAATTTAAAAAAAGTTTTTTCCCCTTATATTGATTTTTATCACTATTATTTTTTATCTGTCTCTTATATTTTTTATTTCTCTATAATTTGTTTATAAAGCTCTTGTTTTGTAGCTCTAAAATTCTATAGCTTTATCCATATTGATAAGGCTGTAAAATTTTTATACTCATTTAAAAGCAAAGTTGCTACAAAAAGTGTCTAATTATAGAATTATGACGTAACAACATTATTTTTATTTAAACATAAATATCAGTGTCTTTCTATATTTTTCTTTTGTATTTCAATATTTTTGTACTTTTTTTTTAAATTTATTGTAGCGTGTGAACTGAATATCATCGAAAATTGAGCCCACCTTTGTTTTAGTACTTAAATTTTTATACATTTTTTCGGTGCAGCATACGAAATCATTGTACTTATAATAAAATAAGATTATTGGGTTGTTTCTCGTATGATATTTAAGATTTTTTTCCGTACTATGTGATTTATAATTTGATTTGTCATACTGTAATTGTAAAAGAAAATCAATATAGATATTTTTTTTACAAACCATTTTTCATATCCACAATACCTGTAATAACATATTGCTATCTCCCATTGGCTTTTAGAGAGTAAGAAGGATAGCATATTTTTCTAAAGATACTGGAAATACAATAAGGTTTTTATTTTTTTTTAAAAACGGAAACTTCACAATGATTCTGCCGTCCAAAATAATATTGACGGAACAACCCTTTTTTATAATATAAGTGATTTAAAATTAAAATATTTATTATTCATTTATTCATTTATTTGAATGTTTAAAGATAAGCAATAATTGTGTACAATTTTATTTGTGTCATTGGTGTAGGCGAAGTATATTTTCTCTTTTTTTAATTTAGATAAGTAGTTAATGAAAACTCATATATTTACTTTTTATCTGTATATTTTTTTGCAATTTTTTTAATTAAATTTTAATGTATTTTTTGCTTTAGTTGTCACATTTTGTTCTGAATATTCATTTCATACAAAACATATTAACTACTATAGTAGTGAAATTGTTTGTCTTTCCAAAACATAGGAAATGTCTCAAAAATTACTCTTAATTACTCATATACTTGTACTAGGAAATTATAAATCATTGGTATTCAAAGTAATTTTTATTTTAATGAAATATACTTTGATATCCAACATTTTGTTTATAAAATATTGCGTCCATTATAACCATGACACTGCCAACCTTGTTATAGTTAAAACCTACTTGAAAACATTTTTGTAGTATTTTAACTAATGTAAATAATTAGAATACAATTTGCTAAGCCCGTCGAATGTGTTCACAATGAAATTTATAAATGTATAACTAGACCAGAGATATAAAACATCTCATCATATTGTCTAAAATTTTGTACTAATTTCTTTGCGTACTTATGTAGTGAAGGACGGGATTCAGTCGTCGACAGATTTCCAATTTTCCAGGTCAAGCTGTAATCAAAACTGTCTATTTCAGATGAAACATCGATATGAAACATATTGTTATCTCAATTTTTTCAAGGAGAATGAACATTATTATATGTTTTTGTTAGTGTTTCCAGCATTTTTATTGACAATTTCATTGTAAGCATTTGTAAAATATAGATGGCGTTGATTTGCCAGGATTCTATAAATTCTTGTAACATTTTTATTTTGGAAGGTAGTTTATTTTTTAGCATTATGTATTAAATATAAATAAGACTAACATTGGACAACTACTACTTAATGCCATATTATTCATTTTTATTAGAATTTAAGGCAATCTACGAATTAGATATAATTCAATTAATTTTTTTTTTGTAAATATTCATGTAAGACTGTTCGAAAATAAAAACTTTTTACAAATTTTCGCCGTTTTTATTTAATACAGAGTTATAATAATCTACAAGTCAGAGAGTCAAATAACCAAGGAAATACAACACAATAACAATGCATTCGTTACTGCTACAAAAAAGGTAGGTACTCTATCGTTGTTCTTCATATTTCTGTCAATTACCCTCATTTTATCTTAACAGTTTGTAATTCACGGTTACTCAATACGATTGTTAAGTTTCGTACTAAAAGAAAATATTTTAACTTTACCTAAATATAAGTATAGTGTTAAATATAACCATATAAACTTAAGAGTGACAGTAAGTATAATAATAAGCGAATAAAGTAAAAGAAATGTAATTTAGAGGTACTTTTTACTTTTTTTTCTTGATGTAATGCTAATACTTAAGTTGGTGGGATAGAAAAATATTTTTTTCACCCTCAGGTAGTAATTAAAATTATATCCCAAATATAAGCTTGTTTTGTGCGCAAACACAATATCAGATTAATATTTTACTCGTATCATCATTACAATCATAAGACGTATCGTATTAGCAAAGTCTTGTAGTGAATTACATATTTATCAATCGACCTAAGTACAGATGCTTCGTTCATCGTCAGTAATGAAACTACTTATGCAAGTACAAAGACTGGTTTGCACGTCCTATATATGAACATCAAGGGCGACACTCACGCCATCTGCCGCACAATTCTCCAGCATATAGAAAAAAACTTACGTTAACAAAATAAATATAGGCCGTTTCTTAACTTAATATGATGACAATGGATTGATTAAAATGATTTGTATTTAAGTTTGTAATTAGTCTTTTAATTTTATACATTTTTAGACTAGGCAAGATATTTTGAGTATTGATCAAGCAGCTCGTTGGCACATGCGCCATGGCGCACTTCAACCCAGCAGATCGCAAATGGACTCCAAGGGCTGTGACAATGTTTCTACTAGATTTTTATATTATAAAATGTATCATTTGGTTTTCATAATTAAGTGTTTATTTATCGTATTCTTATCGAATTAGTGAACCCATTTAAAAGCTCAAAAATGGGTAACACCCAAGCTCAAGAAAAACAGTCGAAGGCTGGGAAGTCGCCGGCGAAGGGGAAACATTTCATGAGGAATTTGAACAGGAAAGGATCGTTCAAGGACGGCAAGAAACGAGCGAGAAAAAAGAGCATCGCAAAACGAGAGGCGTTCGACAGGGAGGCCGATAAAACGCCTGATTCCGATAACAATGAACCGATCGAGGCATCCGATAACGATACGGCCGAGTGCGTGTTCAAAACATCGTGCGGGGGCGCGAGGAGCGGTGCGGCGAGCGCGGGGGCAGCGGAGACGAGCAGCGAGCACTCGGAGGTAACGGGGTCCAGGTGGTCCGCGGCCGCGCGCGCCGAGCGCCGGTCACCGACCCGCGACTCCGCACACCCGGCCCCCGCGCCCGATGACTCCAACTCCGAGTCCGTGTTCACGGACCCTCTCACGCCACTCGCCGTCGAGCTCAACCAGTGCTACTACTCCGCGGAGAGTGACAGCGCGCACGACGAGCCCTCGCGCGCCCTCTCGCCCCCGCCCGCCGGCGTCTCAGTCGACACATCGCCGGAGAGCGGCTGGCCGGTTGTAAACATGCCGCACGCGGACGCCGCCGCGACACGAACGCCAGATACGGAAAAAGAAATTGCAACTGACGTATTCGATGAAAACTGCGAGCCGAGTGACGTCGGTGCATACACGATGGGCGGTATACTGACGAGGCCAAAGCCGGACTCCGAGCCTAACGAGTGCAGCCATGAGTTCCTGGAGAACCGGCTGAAGGCCTGCCCTGGACAGACCGCCTTCACGGTGTCCAAGCACCGCAAGGTGGAACTGCCGCCGGTGAGCGCGCCTGACGCCCTCGCTCTCGCCCTCGTCGATAACGGTCAGTCAATACTTCTTATCTAAGATAAACATATCGAACAATCTGAACACACGTCATTTTTTTCAAGTATTTCTTAAATTCCTATAATCAATCTCATTCCAACTAGAAAACGTCGTAGACGCAATTAGAAAAACTATGTACATGTTAACATGAATTATTTACTTGACCCTATCATTGACTTGTATGTAATAAATTCACAACATTGTGCATGGAAACCTAAAGTACAATTGACAAAGAGAAAAGCACAACAAACATAACGTAAATATGTTTGTAGAGTCATCTTTTTGTTAAACGAACCTCGACAAAATTAAGGGACCGTTACATTTTCCATGTTTATATTCTTACATACACATATATTGAGTATACTTAACCAGTTTTACACTTTTGTGTTGCACCTGCTACATAGCTATAACCTAAATATTTACTCATTGTAGTACTTGGTTGTGCATACACACCGGCAAAGTATTGGAAGTTTTATTCATGCATATTGGACATGGAACGAAATAATTTACAGTATTTTAATTAAATATTGTTTACTGCTTTTAATTAGTTGTTTTAACGCTTAAATTGATCTAGACTTTGAACTTCACTCGCGATAAGCTGTTAGCTGTTTTATATTATCATCTCTATGTATGTATGTGCAGTACATAATATAAAGGAAATTGATAAAGGATCATCAATAAGAAAAATACTGTCCGTTTTACTCCATTATCCATATCATCAACTATGATTTTTATTTAGATGTGGCATTAAATACCAATATCTTCTTAGATTTTTAATTTTTCAATTGAAATGGAATAACTTCTAAGAACAGAGATGAAGAGAAAGCACACAAATAATGCATAAACAACGTAATCCCTCACCGCAACGCAAACTCTGAGTAATATCTAATCTTGCTCATAACAATTGTTTTCAAGGCATTATTAGTATAAATGTATTATTAAGGTGTAGTTTAAAACAAGCAAACAGTTCAAATAATAAATTTAAAGTTGAATTAAATTTTTCCAAGTACTTTAATAATAATTTTTCGTAACGCATGACTACCTATTGTTGCATCGCTGCATCGAAGGGAAGCTATTACCTTTCTCGATATTTTACACATGATTGATTTCAATTGAGTTACAACAATCCAAATTACATAAATATACTTAGTTAATATTCGGACCTATACTGTTACATCTGGTAATTGATTTGGCACACCGGTAACACGAGTATTGGTTTGTTTGGCGTGCCAACTCAAACTCTGCGTCGTATAATCATCCATCCACAATGTATTTCTTAAGTGTATTTTAAGATTGACGACGTCTCAAACTTAAGCTTTATTTTTTGCAGATATCTAGTTAAGAATTTCATATTAAGCCAAATATCCGCTTAGAAATATAGTCTAAAACTGGATTCTATATTGTTTGTATTACAGAAATTGACCGACGACATTCGAGTCTAAGCGATGTACCCTTGGCGGAATCTAATGTATTGAGAAAAGTTGCTTCGCTGACATTGGATAAGCTGACAGATACAAAGGTAACGCGCCCCAGGTTCGTGCCGGAAAAACTGGACTTTCAACTCTATGAGAAGTTTGAAGGTTTGTTCAATTGCTATTGTACGTTAGAATAGCATTGCGCTAATAGCATAATGGTGCGGACATCCATCGTATTGGGCGCCAAACCTGCTTTTGTCTTAGCCCAAGTCTAGTTTATTGGTACGACACGAAATATTCGAAAATTTTAAATGTCCTGCTAGTAAATCTTTTAATAAAAACGTGGGTCGCTTCCAAATCATTAGTTTGCAATATAAGTAACCAATTTTGCATCCCACGGAATGTGTGGTGCCATTTGTTATGTTGTTTTCTGTAAAATAGGAAAGACGGGACTGATCTCTTTAAGGCTTATAATACATCTTTTAAATGGCACTATATTATTATTACTGTCTGATAATACTCGATACCTAGCAACGTTATCTAAAAGTAATTTGTTTACTGCATGAATTACGCACCTATTAACTTCAAATAAAGAACGTCGAAGGACGCCTGGCGCTACTATCGCCGACCAAACAATTATATGAATGAGCGACATGATAAAAATCATTATCAGTTATGAACAATTAGATAGGTAGATGTAATAGGCTAATTCTTATCCGTAATCACTCCAGTCTCAACGGTGATACCGAGAAATGCGAAGTGTGTACGTGACTTTACGTGTGCCAAGTGAAGTGAAAACTTGCCAATATGCAACTCGCAACCAGTCGAGTCAATTTTACAAACTCCTCCGTAGCACAATACAACTATGTGAAGTTGTTAAACAAGCCCAATTCTGCCGAGAGAGGCGTCCACAATATCGTCACCGTGCTGGGGTTGCATTCTGATGACTTTGCTCTCGTCGACTTTGACACTAAAGTGAAACGTGCTAGAAGAAAACTATTCCGTAAAACTCAATTGCTGGATGACGATCGAACGTTAGTGCCTTATGTTCGTAAAACCTTGACAATAAACATGGATCGTGCGGTGGAGTGGTTTCGAATTGTTATATTCAATACGAAAAGAAAGTTCTGTGAGACGTTAGTGGAGTGGGATATGAGATCGGGTGTAATTATAGTGGCGATACGGCGAGATTGTGATCGTAAATGTTTATACGATGTGAAAATATCTCGCTTGTTTAAGCGCTGTGTTCGAGAATATAGTCCTGAACGTAACATAGGTAACTTATTTTTGTTTTCCAGAATGAATTATCGACTGTTTCATCAAATTGTATCGTCGATTTAGTTCTGCACCCTAAAACTTGATACGTATTTTACTACGCATAGATAAATATGATAGTTTTAGTACACTTTTATAAAGACTGTAAATGTCAATTCCAGTAAGATAACGATCAATGATTATGAAATTCCGTGATAACTGAGGGAACTTTGCATGCAGTGATGTTTGGGCGTAGATTCAAATCCAGCAATTATTTGACGTTATAGGTAAATAAACAATACGCCGGATATTCCAATAAGCAATTTTACTAGGCAAATATTTGTTTTTGTTTCTATAATACCGCAATCGAGGAAATATACACAAGGGGCCATTTAAAATTTTAAAATTACATTACCAATAGGCCGTTTTTGTAATTTGCCTCTGCTCAGAGAATCTTATTTACTTTAAATAGAAGCTATTTTGATTTGTTATTTACATCTCAAAATAATGTAATTTTAAGCACGTACACAATTTTAAAATTAGCTCAAAAAGAACATACCAGTTAGAAACTTATAAATAATTTGAATTAAATGATTTTATGCTAGCAACATTAAATTTTTCTAGTGTCAAAATCAGAATCAGAAATGTCAAAAAAAAATATTGTTTATATGACAAATTTCGTGTTAATTTTCTTGATTTTCTAGAAACTAAATTTTTGTTTACATTCCACGTGTTTGAGAAGCCAAATTTACAATTTCAGGGCAGATGCTACTTAATTGGTTCGTGTCATCAATTGCTGACAACAGTAACTTTAAAAGCCTTGTAAGTACTCAAGATCTGAAAAATATTGGGATACAATATTGCACGCATCTCTTAGCTGCCGGAGTTTTACGACAAATATCAGATAAAAATGCACCAACGGAAAATGTATTTAAGGTATGATCTGATGCTTTATATGAAGTTTTACATACAAAACCTCATCTAAAACTTACTAACGTTATTAAGTTTCGAAAATCACTTCACTAAACGATATGTGTCTAGATTTTCTGTACTAATGAAATCAATTAATATTTCAATAAAATTAAACAATTAACATAATATTTCATTCTTTGGAATTGATTTTCATAGAGTCAATGTTGTAAAATATTTTAAGTTGAGTTGTAAAATTTTCATTTTATTTGTAACATAAACATAAAATTTTGTAATGTGTTACTTTCAGCCAAACCTAATGTATTATTGGGCACATATGGAGGCACCAGTTTCACAACCTGTTACTCCGGGAAGGTTACAGACAAGCTCATGGCCACCGGACAAGGAAACCAATCAAATTCCCCGTGATATGACATTATACACAGCCATGGATAACAGTCTGTTCTACAACCAAAACAATAATGATGAAGCAATTGATATTCAAGAGGCAAAAGCTATTATAAAGCAATTAAAAAAGAAATTGCAAGAAGCTGAATATCTGCTACAAAAAGTAAAAATTAGTAATCAAATTGAAATGTTGAATAGAAATTTACCAAATAGCTTTAATTCAATACAAGATAGTAATTTAATGAAAGATAAAGTTGAGCTATTAGTTGACAAAGAAGTACAGACTTCTATGGCACTCAATGATGAGAATAAACTAACCATTAGACCTGTGATAAGTACACCTAAATATGATAGCCCAATAATATCAAATGATAATAATAACACAGTAGAAATAAGTAGGTTAGTTTATAAAAATCAGATGGGTGATGCTGGTGATAAATGTGAAAAAAGATCTGAAAGAATAGAAAATTATTGTAAATTAAATAAAAGTAGAGAATATAATAAACCATTGCGTAAAGATGATTTCATAGATAACAATAACCAAAATATTGATAATGATGCCGTAAGTCTTCCAGACAAAAGTTCCGACTGTCATAAATATGATTCTTCATCTGACTCTTCGTTTGCTAGTACTTACACCTCAAGCAAATTGACAGATGAGAAAAGTAACCACGAACATATGTGGAACAAAAGTGAAACTGTTGTTCAGAATGTATCATGCTTAAAGAATGTATCCGCTACAAATATTATTTTCTCTAAAGTGGATCACTATGTTACATCGGAACATAGTCAAACGTCTTTGGACCAGTCACAAAAATCTGCTGATGAGCAAAGTGAAAGCTCAGCTAGTTATGTTAATGCTTCAACATCTGAGGAAAATTGCACACAGATAGAGACACATAATGATACTCAAATAATACCCACAATTCATGATACAACATTATCTAGTACGGAGTTAAACCACACATTAACTTCATTACCTCCACCTATGCCTGGGAAAACACCATCACCACCTCCTGCACCGGGAACGCAATCAATAGCACCTGAACTAATGACTCCTGCACCATACATAAATCCAGCACAATCGAAGTCTATACCAATGTCAATAACAAATCTTCCATCCCTGTCAATATTATCTGAAGAGAGTACATCGAAAAGTGGAGAAGATAGTAGTAAAGATTTAATCACTTCTTCTGTAGGAACTAATATTCCTATTTCAAGTACTGATGCATCTACCTCTGTGTCAAATACGGAAATAGCTACGACGTCAACAGATACAGGGCCTCCAAAATCAGATGAGTTATTATCCTCCAGTCCAGAAAAACATCTATCACCACCTCCCGAAAAATGTGATGCGTCTTCGCAAAATTCTAAAGTAGGAACGATGTCATCACCTCCAGTTTCGGATGAATTTACAACTTTAATGGAAATCAAAACAAGCGAAGTACCAACCTCACCTTGTATACCTCCTCCTCCGCCTCCTTTGCCTGGAATGACGTCCTCCCCTCTTCTAACACCTTGTATGGCGCCTCCTCCACCCCCAATGCCAGGATTGGCGCCACCTCCACCCCCAATGCCAGAATTGGGACCTCCACCACCCCCAATGCCTGGCGTGGGACCACCTCCTCCTCCACCTATGCCCGGAATGGGGCCGCCTCCACCACCTATGCCTGGTATGGGGCCGCCTCCACCGCCGATGCCTGGTATGGGTCCGACTCCACCGCCGATGCCCGGTATGGGGCCTCCACCGCCTCCTATGCCTGGTATGATGCCTCCTCCCCCACCTATGCCTGGGATGATGCCACCTCCACCTCCAATGCCCGGCATGGAACCGCCTTCGCACCTAACACCCGGAGTAGGACCTCCTCCTCCGCCTATGCCTGGAGCAGGCCAGTCTATAGGAACTAATCCACCGCCACTGAATGCTCTCGGTCCCCCGGCGCACCAGACCACAGGACCCCTGCCCTTTCCCGCTCCTCCTGCAGGCGGATGGAACATGCAACGAGCCAGTAAGTACGGGTAAAATATGATTTTTAAAAATTTTCCATGTTTGTTAATAACAAAAGTGTATGACAGAATGAAATAATGCTAATATTCTTGGTATGGTATATATGATAAAAATTGTTAAATGGCTTTAAATAAGATGTCATTGAATTTGTATTCATTACTTTAATATCGTCAAAAGTCGAGAATTTTTCAATACCTAAGATGATATGTTTATAATTTAAAAGTAGATTAAGAGATTCATCATTTTACAAAATGGAATTTACCATTTATGTTTATCTTCCAGCATTAAGAAAAACACCTATAAAACCAGCTGCGCCTATGAAACCGTTATACTGGACACGTATATTGGCCGCGCCAACACAACCAGCCTACCAAGGAGATTCAGAATCGAGCAAATTAAAACCTTTGTGGTTGGAAATTGAAGAAGCGAAACTGGATAATATTGATGAATTTACGGATCTCTTCTCAAGACAAGTTGTTAAAGCACCAGCAAAAAAGAAAACTGAGGTCAAAGCTAAGATAAAACCAGTCAAATTACTGGACAGCAAACGATCACAGAATGTTGGGATATTGGCACAAAGTTTACATGTGGAATTCTCCGAAATAGAAAATGCTATATACAATTTTGATACATCTGTTGTTAGTTTAGAAGCATTACAGCAGATTTATGACTTGGTAAGTATTTTCACTTAACAATTCTTCTTTCAATGATTTGTTTTTCTTTATTTTTTTTTGTATATTCTTTAAGCGAGCAACTGAAGAAGAATTGATGTTAATAAAAGACCATTTAAGAAATAAACCAGAAATTCCATTAGACAAACCTGAAAGTTTCTTGCATGATTTATCCGGGATACCAAATTTTGCTGAAAGAATATCATGCTTTATGTTTCAAACAGAATTTGAAGATGGTGTGAACACAACAATGCACAAATTAGATAATTTAAAACATACATGTGAGGTAAGAACTTATTCCTATTTAAAAAAAAAACATAGTAGATAATAACTGATACATATATTAAAATGTAAATTGTATTCATTAACAGTTTCTAACTACAAGTGAGCCATTGAAGCAGCTATTTGCAATTATTTTAACTTTGGGCAACTATATGAATGGTGGCAACGGTCAAAGAGGACAGGCTGATGGCTTCGGTTTAGAGATACTTGCTAAACTGAAAGATGTTAAGGTATGTTGATTGTGTACCTTAGATATAAATTTTATATTGGACTGTTTGATAGCTCCAAAGCTATGAAGAAGATACAATAATTTAATTTTTATAATAAAAATTTAGTACTTTAAAAAATTAGAAGTTTGAAAAATGCAGTCATTAAATAAGTTACTATGTTGTAAGGAGGTGTTGATTATTTGTATATATGTATGTATGAATATGTATGTGTGTGCGCAGTCGAAGCACTCGCAGGTGACGTTGCTGCACTTCATAGTGCGCACGTACATGCGGGCGCGGGGCGGGGCGCTGGCGGGCGCGTGCGCGCTGCCCGTGCCCGAGCCCGGCGACGTGGCGCGCGCCGCAGCTCTTGACTTTGCTGACGTCGCCGCACATCTCAAGGAGCTAGATAAACGATTGCAAGGTATCCTAAATCTATATCTACTGCAATTGGTGCAAATTGGTCACTAAGGTAGAATGCGACGGTAATAAGACAAAGTTTGTCGGGATGATCCCTAGGAGAAACAATAAGTCAAGCTTTCGAGTTGATCCGTAGCTCAACGATTTAAGTCAATATGACGTGGTCTTTGAACCGGTTCACAGCTGATTAACACGTATCTAAATAATGATAGATCTTAAATTTTACTTTTTGGTCATAGTTTTTTATGAATCTATCATGTCTTTACTTTGTTACTTTTACAGATTGCAGAGAGCAGACAAAGAAAGTAATTGAATGTGATGCTCAAAGAAACGAAGACTGTGTATCGTCATGTGGTGATAATACCAAGAGATTGGAAGTGTTCAAAGATAAGATGAAGACATTCCTTGACGCGGCTGAGGAGAAGTTGAAGACTGAGAACGATAATTTAGAGGAGTGTCGAGCCAAGTTCATTGGCACTGTCAGATTCTACCAGTACACGCCCAAGTGCGGCAAGCTCGAGGAGTGCGAGCCCAAGGAGTTCTTCTCCCTATGGACTTCATTTTGCAGCGACTTTAAAGATATATTCAAGAAGGAAGAGCAGATTGCCATAAAAGAAAAGTGAGTATTCACAAGGATATTTTACTTATCTTACGTATGGATGGATGTTTTTAGAAGGTTATCTCCAAAATGGCTTACCAAATCCTGACAAATTTTGGCATTTTATAAGTAAGTCTTAAGTTTCACTCTGCTTGGATGGAATCGCAGGTGACAACTAGTACATAAACATGTTTTAAAATAATAATATTAAGGTGGGAAATTAAACAATATTTTTTTTACTTTTCAGATTAAAAGAAAATAAAAAACTCCAAGATGAAAGGAAATCTTTGACACAGCCTAAAAAAGAAGGTGGTTTAAAAGCTCGTCTTCAAAAATTGTCAGGTACAAGAAGATAAGGGCTAGACCCTGGGACCTTGGTAATGGCCATACGAACACATGACAGCACAATTCTTACCAATTTATATGAAGTACAAAAAAGAATTTGCTGTCAAAATCTCACAAAATGTACCTGTGTGTGAATTATTTCTAATTCGTGTCATTCTTTTGTTGCATTTATTTGTATGAAACATTGTTTATATTTCTATAATAGGTGCTACTACGCTTATAATAATTTCAATTTAAAGAAATCTCATTGGTAAAACAAAAATAATCGATACTACATACTAACCATAATTATGTTAACTTCTGAATCATCCAAAAATGTAAAAGAACAAAATAATATGCTTATCATGATAATATTAAAATGTATGCACAAAAAAAATCCGGCAAAATAATAATGTTATAATGTAACTAAATTTATCTGATTTATTATATACATGTGTCTGTTTACCTCAAGTTTTTGAGATATTTTATATATAGTCTATAGTATATAATCTGTAAAACCCAAGTGTTAAAAATAAATAAATATAAAAGATTTGTTAAAAACTCCTTATATATTTTACAACAAAGTATTAATTGGTATTCAACATTTTATTTCGTGTATTTATTCAATATGTTAAGTAATTTTGGCTTGATGTGAAAAAATTGTGAATTTTTTAATTTTTTCATAAATTTGCAACTAGCCAGTGAGTTTGCCATTTTTGAAATATGCTTAATTCCATCGAAATAAAAAGGGTATATTGTTTTGTAACAATGAGGGGAAAATGTAAATAATTTTTGTAATTTATAAATATAAAGAGAACAATGATTGTGTATTTGATTTTTACGAGTTGTTTAGCTACGTTTTGCATTTGGATGTATTATAAATAATAAAATATGTTAACAAGAAAGATTTTTATGATTTGTATATTATTAAGGCAAATATTATGATCTATTTAGTTTTTATTGTCTGTATGCCTAAGGTAACTTTGGCATAGAAAAGGTGAAATAAAAAAAAATATCAAAAAAAATTTAATTATATAATTATTCAACTATAATATTAGTTAATATAAACTAACATTGAAATTGAAGATAGGACTGTCAATAAAATTAACGGTTTTTCGTTCTTTTTAGCTCATTTCTACACATTTCTTTTTCCATATTTGCAAGAATTTCCTTTGAATCTTCCTGTTATTACTAAGATTGTCTTCACAGAGCCTTAGTAATAATGATTTTAAAGCTTGCCATTGCATGAACGTCAAATGTGTGGTTAATGACATTGTGTTCTGTTCATATCTATATGTTTCCTCCTTATTTACAAACTCTGCTAAAGTTTTAGTGTTGGTTACTCTGTCCAACGAATGATAATAAGCACCCTTTTTTGCTTTAACTTCTTTCTTAGGTGGTTCAAAGAAACTTTTAAAGTGTTCTTTTGAGGCCATAGCCTCACCTTTCTCTACACTATTAAAATGTTCTCTAGATATGGCTTCACCGCTGTCTACACCTTTAAAATATTCTCTTGATATGACCTCACCTTTGTCCACATATTTCTCAATAGTATGTACAGGTGTTTCGTGAATGTGTTCAGAAGGTAGAGATTTCATTTCTATTTGTTCATTGTCTTTATTTATTTCATTTATGTACATCATTAAACTATCCATTGTATTACTTTCAGAATCTTCATTTAAAATTTGATCAACTTTGATTACTTCTTTGTGAGCCCAATGGAAGCGGCCAAGGTTTTCAAGATTTTTTAAATCTAGCCAGTCTAGTAAATTAACTGGAAGTTCATAACCATCTGGTAAAAATGGTAAACCTTTTAATTGAAGATTTTCTAAAAATGGATACATTTGTGCATACCAACTACAAGAATGCTGAAGTAAAACATTACTTAATGACCATATTCTGCTTAGTAATGCATATGGCATCAGTGACATCCAGTGACTTTCACCTCTTTTTACTCTATCTAAATAAAAAATAGCTGCTTGTTTGCAACAAACTGATATCCTTAACATAAGTTTTGAGAAAGACACAAGTCTCACCAACACATACTGCAACATCTGCCGGGTTGGTAAATACTCATCAGTTTCAATGGGTAAAACTGATGCAAAGTTTTCAATATCTTTCATGACATTTAACATTAAATACCTCCGAAGAGTAGTATTTATTTTTTTAAATATACGATATCCAATATCATTACGAAACTTTTTGTCGTATTTATAAATAAATCTTGAAAGTAAAGCACTTTCATTATGCAATGGAGATTGCTTAGACAAAATATTCACTGCATTCGTGCATGCTTGCTTTAAATATCTTGTATCTGTAAAATTAATAACATGAATTATTTAGTATAAAAGTGCGTTCAATAATAAAATGTAAATATTTATTATTACCAATTTTCTCGTCACAATAACATGTTTGAACTGGTGGAGGTAAAAGATTTCTATTATTCCACGGTTCCAACATTTTATGGTTGTTTTAACAATACAAATGTGATAGATTTTCTTTTTAGGTTATAGAAGTAGAACTTTGAAAAAGTATTGTTTACTTTTTAGGTTATAATTCGTATTGTAGTTGACTTGACATTGACAATGAATGACAATTGTTTTGACAGCACTCAGGACTAAAAATTTCAAAGAGTAAGCAGCCCTGTCAGCTTGGTTTTGGTATTTTGTCATGTGTTCCAGGTTGTCTTGTATTTTTCTTATTTTTTATTTAATTTTTTAAACTCTGTGGTTTCCAGTAATATTAATTGAAATATTTTCATATTTCACTGCTGGATGTCCTCTCTGGTCTTGTAGGTTAACTTTTTTTTTAATTCGAGTGTCAATAGGTAAAATACACGGCGTGCACCGGGCATCTTACTCTTTGTTTCTTTGATAACGTGTTCATTTTATATACTCTTTGACGTGTTTTTTAGTTTTAGGAAAAGGTGGAAAGGTGTTTTAATAAAACTTTAATTGAAATATGTGCTACATGCAATAAAAATAAAACTTGAAATATAACTGATAGAAAGTTGAAAATTATTCTACGGGTAAATTAAGTACTTGATTTAAGAGTTAAAATGCCTAAAAATAAGAAGCAAGAAAGTTCGAGCAGCGACAGTGATGAGGGTCCAGTTGATGTAAGTTTATATGTTTTTATAAGCAATGACAAAATTTTAATAAGTATTAATTTAGTAACAAAAAAGTCGAAATGCTCATTTACTGCAGATAAACAAGTGAAATGTTGAGTATGCATTATTTTAAAACGATCGTTTTTAGACACGTTAACTAAAATACCGGTAACCTCATAGAATAATAGTGCTCTGGGTAGTAGATAAAATTAAAATTAAATTATGTTTTGTAAAGATTATAATTTAACTTCTTTAGAATGTTTCCTTTAATAACTTTACTTTTCCACGTCAGCAATTGTTGCGTGCGACAACTATAAATATGGGAAACAGATGTATATATTCCATATTTAAAAAGTTTTCTGCTTATAGTTTATTTTAGAAAAATCATCAAAAGATGTCAAGGTATATTTTATAATTTGTATTTTAGAGAAATCAACCAGCAGAGAAAAAAGCAAAAATGGGTAGTAGAACTGAAGATAAGGAACCAACTTGGGTGCTGCAGGGTAAAAAGTTAGTCAAGGTTCGAACATTTAAAGGAAAAGTTTACGTAGATGTAAGAGAATTCTATGAGAAAAATGGGGATTTGTTACCAGGCAAGAAGGGTATTAGCTTAACACCGGAGCAATGGAGGAAACTTCTGTCTTTGGGCGATGAGATTAATGAAACCATTAGTTCTCTTGGTTAAGTGTTTTTATTGCTTTAATAAAGATTATTGTTGTTTGGCAATTTTATTATTATTTATATTTGAATCTTTTTTATAAAACAACCATAATCCAATCTTAGAATTTTAAAACAATGAAGCTGGAATGCTTACAGGCTTAGCAAAATAACACTTTTGTACACCCTGTAACCTGTAACTCAATAATTTTGAACATCCTGAAATATAAAAGAGTAATCAGGAAACAAATGTTGGTTAGAATGAAATTGCAGAATATGTTTTACATACTTTATTTGTCGGTCTACAAAGGTTTCTAAACACTTAATTTTTAAGAACATGTTTTTATTTTTATATGAATTGTAAACTGGAATACATTTTGATTGATTACTATGGATATAGATGTGGAAAATCTTATATTAAAATTGTACTGGCACCTACTGAAAATGCAGATTTTATACACAAATTGCTTACCACAAATCTTTGGGTCTGTGATTAGTTTCAATGAGTAAATGCAACAAAAATATACAGAAAATTCATGACAAATACAGCATTTTCTCATAACTTTCACTACTTACACGCACAAAGATCTATAGTTTCATTTTTAACTGGAGTACAAAGAAATGTTTATCTAGATATAAACAAAGAAGCAATTTTTATAAACCTTAATAGGATTTTTATATCTTAAGAAAATTCAATTCCACCGTTTTTTCTACTCTAGATGACACACATAATAATTGAGTAAGTATTAAAATACTTTGGCAAGAATTATTTTTTAAAATTTATTTGATTAATATATAAACTGGTGACAATATGTATTTTCAGTACATAAAGTTGATTAATATAATTAAAAAAAAGTATACTTTTACAAAATGTAAAAAATTGTCAGTCTAATTTATTGATAAAAAAATCTCATACTATGATTTTCTTTCACATTAAAAATCCGTAAAGTTATAAAAAATAGACCAATAAATTATTTTATGCATTGTAATTTAAAAAATTAAAAAGTACACAAGAGAATGATATAAAATTCCAATGAAAATCATGTACAAAAATATCTCTCAGTAATTGAGTAGTTAATAATGAATACTTTGCTTTTTAAAATATTTTTCCAAATACAACATTTTATTTTTGCTGAACTACAAATGCGATTACGATTTAATATCCAAATGTAGTGTGAACATGTACTTTTATTCCTATTAATTTTTTAATAAGATTTTTAATGTTCCTAAAGTGCAAATTTTCTTAATGATAAGACATTAAAAATGCATCTAAAATATAACTTTAACACTAATCTATATTTTGTATGACAAATCTACATAAGACCGAACAAGTTACCGATAATGTGGCAGTCAATAAATGTCTTATCACAATCTAGACGTAACTTTTGGCAATAATCATCCAGGAACATATAATTTTTCGTAACATTTATAAAACTAGCAGCCGTTGCCCGCGACTCCGTTCGCGCGGAATTAAAAAAAAACTAGTTAAAATCCTATGTGCTCTTCAACAACTATATTTTACACATATGCCAAATTTTACCAAGATCTATGCAGCCGTTCTGGAGATACCTTCAAAAAACAAACATCAATCCATCCATTCAAACATTTGCATTTATAATATTAATAAGATAGATTTGGGGTTGCCACACCTCTATTTCATTTTTTTAACAAAATATTTTTTTATAACAAACAAAATTTTGTATGTATAAAAGTTCAATAGAAAAAATAACTACAAAAAGGTTACTGATATATTTTGCAGATTTAATAAAGAAATATGACCAAATTTGAATATTTTTACATTCAATATAATTTTTATTCTAAAATTGTCAAATATGTGGAAGTTAAATACGATATTTTTATATTTTAAAATATTACACAAACAACTCAAATGAAATAATGGAAGCACTTCATAATAAACATCTCAAATGTTTAAAAATGTATCCAAAATTGTTTAAATTATTTCAAAAACTGTAGATACAAGACCAATTTTATCGATTAAAACATGTAATATACCAATATTACATGAGATATTACAAAAAATACTTTATCAATAAACATTCATCAAAAAATTAAACTGTTACATCGATTTGAGACGGAAAAAACATATAAATATTTAATATCCTAAAAATAGTTTTTTTGATGTTACCTAGACATCCTAGTTGACTAGCCTATGAGCAAAATTACTAATTTAACAAAAAAGAAAATAAAAAGTTGGAAACTAAAAAACATGAGTACTAATACAAGTAGTACATAACGTACAAATACGGAGAGTAAAAAAAATATTTTTTAACAAATATTTATGCAGTAAAAATGTACGTTAAAGAAAACAATTTGTTTTCAACGCAAAATTCAGCAGAATTTCAATAGAAATCAAAAGTAACAAACGCTTACACGAGTGCAGAATAACTTTCAATGATAAATGCTAGTCTAAATGAATGTAAGCATAAGAATGACGTCAAATTCTAAAGTACTACTTGGTACTTCACATTTTATATTAATTCTAAAACTTTTCTAAGTTAAACATACATTTATGACAAGCACATCAGATCTTTGGAAATATCCACAAACTCTCTGCAATAATTCAATTACATATGAGAGTTTCAAATAACACTTATTGTAATAGGAAAATAAATAAGGTTAATTAAATTTCCAACTTGGTAGGAATTAATTTGATACTGGCAACATAATTCTATTTAATCTTTGGTTTTATATGGAAGCACGCAATTTTGAAGTGTTCACACATCTCTTGGACCTGGAAAAAATTATGGTATCTTTATTATTATAAACATAATCAACATAGCACTTTGAAACAAATCAAAACGCGCTACACTAGCGCCACTGGCGTGCGACACTAGCGCCACTGGCGTGCGACACTAGCGCCACTGGCGTGCGACACTAGCGCC